>NC_136808.1:60569079-60614079 GCF_951216825.1 Electrona antarctica | reverse complement strand
AATGATTGCCATCATCGTTGTTATTTTGAGGTCACCTCAAACAAGCATCAGGTCATCTCAACGTGTGTGTGTGGCCTATGCCACACACACACACCTATGAGAGAGAGAGAGAGAGAGAGAGAGAGAGAGAGACGAGTCTTTATGAGTCCATTATCTCCAGTGAGACCCTTGTTAACTCACCACAGGAGTGTGAGATCATCATCATCATCATATGTACAGGTACACCACAGGGGGCTGTCATGTACAGTATGCAAAGCAATACGCTTCTTAGACCATGCACACAGTGGGAGCCACACTCCACACGGGGTCCTTGAGGAGTTGGGTGTGTGTCCCAGCCAGGTGAAACTAATTAGACAGTTCTACTGCGTAACCTGCGTTCCCTGCTATTTCATCCATGTGACGGTGCTGCTTAATACGCTAATCCCGCTATTTGTTGTCTCCACCAGGCCGAAGGCATGGTGAGAGAGTATGTTTTGCACTCCGTCCGTGTGTGTGTGTGTCCGTGTGTCCTTCCGTCCGTCCGTTACCAGCTAATCTCCGGCACCGTTAACCCGGTCGATGCCAAACTTTGCACACACACTCCCTAGATGCCAACGATGAACCTCTGCCCCGCATTTTCCAGAACGGCCTGTTATAGCGCCACCATGAGGCAGCTTTTCACATTTGTTACCTAAAACTGCACCGATCTGCGTGAAACGTTGCATGCACACTCCCTAGAGGCCAAGGACAAACCTTTGACCTGCATTTTCCGCATCTGCCTTTTATAGCGCCACCAGGAGGCCGACTTTTGTAAAACACATTTTTGGATATTACTCCTCCAGATTCTGTCCAAAAATCTCACAAATCGTTACACAGTATCTCTATGGTCATGTGCTCAAGTCGGATCTGTCCCATATTTCATATTCTACCCTAATTGGCTATAATTGCCTTTCACAGTTTGCAAGATTGCCCCGTTTTGAACAAAAGCCTCAAATCATGAACACAGCATGCAATTTACGTGACATCTTTCACACATTTTCTTACTAGGCTGAGGAATATATCCCACCCTTTTCACATTGGCCAGTTATAGCGCCACCAACAGGTTGATTTTTGCAAAACAGGTTGATTGGAACAAAATGCCTCAAATCATCCAATTGCCATACAAGGCAAACATGTTTATATTACTACTAAACATTTTGCCAAACATCTCACACAGTCCTATCCTCCTGGTGGAGACCTGTGCCCAGAAGGGCACTTTTTCTAGTTTAATGTGTTTTCAATTCGCCGTTTTTTTATAATTAAAAAGAAAGAGCGGATTTGTCGCGGACCTGGTCACGAGGCCGTTGCGTTATGACGACAAAACCGGAAATCTAGCCATGCTCTGGGCTGCTAGGGCTTCTGGGAGAATGAGTTCAATGCAAGTGAACGGGGGTTTGTTTGAACTACAACATGCTGTGCAGGGTGGTTCCGTTTCGTATCGTATAGGCGGCATGTTTTTCTCTTCAACAACAAACCAAACCATGGGACTATTTTTGGGATTTTCGTGAATCAAAGCTGCAAATACTTTGGCGTTATGCTCCAAAGGTAATGGATCGATCCCGGCAGCCTAGGTGGTCTGATTATATTAATCTAAAGCCCTTAAAGTTAAACAGTATAATTTCACTGATATTTTCATTGACTTGAGGATAGATAGTACAGAGAGGCTGCATGATGACATGATGCATATTATGTTATTATGTTATCTGATTAAGATATCTCTGCTGTCGGGAGGAAACCTCATAACTCCAAAATGTTCATTTTTCAGGAAATGAAAAATATAAATTTTCCAGGAAATGAAAAATATACATTTTTCAGGAAATGAAAAATATACATTTTTCAGTATATTTTTCAGGAAATGAAAAATATACATTTTTCAGGAAATAAAGAAAACCTTATATTTTTAAAACAAAGCAATACAGCCTCATCAAAGTTGGTGTTGTAACTTTATATATTGTGTGTGTGTGTGTGTGTGTGGGGGGGGGGGGGGGGGGGGGTTGAGTTTGGTGCTTTAGCAGACATTTTGAGGGTCCAATGGAGTTGAGAGGTTTTGTCCAAAGCACTTTTTACTACTTTCCATTGGTGCAATAGCACTGATTTATGACAAAAAAAAATCAAAAACCTCAAAAATGGAGTTATGAGGTTTCCTCCCGACAGCAACGATACGTTATTCCTCCACTATAAAAATGAGGCACAGCAATTTGGCTCAAACCACACCATAGAATATTATAAAGAACTTGAAATGTCACATTACCGATATTACCGATTACCGGTATGGATGTCTTCCATACCTCTGAGGGCGGCAGTGGCTCAGGGGTAGAGTGGCTGGATGGTAACCGCAAGGTTCCCAGTTCGAACCCGGGCTCCCTCAGAGTTGGTGTCGAAGTGTCCTTGAGCAAGACACTGAACCCCTAATTGCTCCTGGTGTGCTGGTTGGTGCCTTGCATGGTTTCCGCCGCCATCGGTGTGTGAATGTGTGTGTGAATGGGTGAATAATATGTAAAGCGCCTTGGATAAAAGTGCTATATAAATGCACCATTTACCATTTACTCTACCAAAGTGTGGTTGTGCTTTACAAACCTCATCGGTATAAGAGACTGGACAAGTTAAGTTTTTTTTAATGTTAAATGCTTGAATGCTCTGCCTATTGTAAAAAAGCTCATATCCATTTACAGTTGTGATTTGTGTAATTTGCTGGCTTTCTGATTGCACAATTGGCATGATAATTAGTTTTTGCATTTTGAGTTTTACCAGTATGCGGTAATGAAGTCATTTGTTTTATGGACGTGCAGGAAATGATTTAGTGTCTTGTGTGTGCAGGCAGGGCACCGCACCGCCCCGCCCCGCACCGCACCTCACCGCACCGCACCGCACCTCACCGCACCGCACCTCACCGCACCGCACCTCACCGCACCGCCCCGCACCGCACCGCACCTCACCGCCCCGCACCGCACCTCACCGCACCGCACCGCACCTCACCGCCCCGCACCGCACCTCACCGCACCGCACCGCACCTCACCGCACCGCACCGCACCTCACCGCACCGCACCGCACCTCACCGCACCGCACCTCACCGCACCGCCCCGCACCGCACCGCACCTCACCGCCCCGCACCGCACCTCACCGCACCGCACCGCACCTCACCGCCCCGCACCGCACCGCACCTCACCGCACCGCACCGCCCCGCACCGCACCTCACCGCACCGCACCGCACCGCACCGCCCCGCACCGCACCTCACCTCACCTCACCGCACCGCACCGCCCCGCACCGCACCGCACCGCCCCGCCCCGCACCGCCCCGTCATGCATGAGGTGTCGAGACACTTCAATAAAATACTAACCCATTTAGGCCTGACGTCGAAATAAAAAAAAATGTTCTCTCTGAAAGAATATATATTCAAAGATTTGTGCCGCATTTTCACGATTTTTCAAAAATAGCAGACCTACAAGCTCGTAGCGCGCCACCCTGGGTGCATTTTCGCATTTTTAATTCACTAATAAATTCATTATTAATTTATAATTTCTTAAATTGGAAAAGGGCTTCGTTAAGACCTCCATTATTATGGTCAATGCCTGTGTGAAAAGTGGGATCGATTGGTGCAGGCGGTGAGGAGATACGGCGGTGTTTCTGACAGACAGACAGACACACATTCAGACAGACAGACAGACCGACATTGACTGAATTATAGTATGATGATGATGATGATAAGCAATAGAAATAAGGTCCTGGGGACAATTGGTTATACAACGTATAAGACTGCACACTGTATAAGTGTATCATTATAAACTCATTGTTATACACGCATTGCATCTCGATTTTAAATTAAAATGCTACATCTACAGTCCATGTTATGTTATGTGTCTATTTTAGCGTGCTGAGCGTTGTGAGCTTTCTGACACTGACACTGACACTCTGACACTTATTTCAGACATGCTCTAGTATGTGAAGAGTCTGCCCATTAACCCATTTTGGATAAAACAAAGTTTTCCTCCTCTAGAGTTTGCGCGATGGCAGGCTCTCAGTCAAATCTGGTCACATACATGAAATGTAAAATTTGTTTAAATATATATAAAACATTAAATTATACACGTCATTATTATAATATTATAGTATTTATTTACGTATTTGCTTACATACATGTACTTTATGCATGTGAAAAAGCTAATTAATTAAGAAAGATTTCATGCCTGGGATCTTGTGTGTTAATTGCGTTGGGCATGAGGAGAGAAGGCGGTGATAATTGAGGTGACTAATAGACAAATAAGACCGGGGATTTGTTCCTGAAATTGATGTTAACCTGGACGACAGCGGACCGCTGCTACAGGCTGCAATTAAAACCTAGTCTGTGAAGAGACAACTAAACTAACAACACATGCCTCTGGGAACAATCCCGATGCCATGGTTGCTTGATTGAATTGTATAAAGGTTTACATGCTGCGTGGAGAATAGAGACCAAGCCCTTGTATCACTTTATCTCGTACGCACGCACGCACGCACGCACGCACGCACGCACGCACGCACGCACGCACGCACGCACGCACGCACGCACGCACGCACGCACGCACGCACGCACGCACGCACGCACGCACGCACGCACGCACGCACATGGCGGCCGTGGCTCAGGAGGTAGAGCAGGTCGTCCAATGATCCATGGGTCAAGCGGTTCGAATCCCGGCTCCTCCTGTCTGCATGTCGAAGTGTCCTTGGGCAAGACACTGAACCCCAAATTGCAGGTTGGTACCTTGCATGGCTTCTGCCGCAATCGGTGTATGAATGGGTGAATGTAATGCACAATCTATGTAAAGCGCCTTGGATAAAGGCGCTATATAAATGCACCATTTACCACGCACGCACGCACGCGCATGCCATTTTGGTGGGTGTGTGTTGTGTGACTGCGTTTCCTCCTAAGTAGTTCTTTATTACTATGAATTAATGCACCATATGGGTCATAATAAGGTGTAATAGATGTTTTTGTTGTTGATGGCAAGGCGGCGGTGCAGGGTGGGCTATTTTGTGCTTAATTACACTGTACGGAGTATACGCTGTGTACCAGACTGTACGGAGTATACGCTGTGTACCAGACTGTACGGAGTATACGCTGTGTGCCAGACGATGGCAAACAGAATAATTAGATGTCACAGCATTGGGAGAATCCTGTGTTGCTGTGTTGTAACGTGAACACAGAACATTCCTTAGTGGTAATTCATTCCTTAGTGGTAAATGGTGCATTTGTTAATGGTAAATGGTGCATTTATATAGCGCCTTTATCCAAGGCGCTTTACATAGATTGTGTATTACATTCACCCATTCACACACACATTCATACACACCGACGGCGGCATAAACCATGCAAGGCACCAACCTGCACATCAGGAGCAATTAGGGGTTCAGTGTCTTGCTCAAGGACACTTCGACACTAACTCTGGGGGAGCCCGGGTTCGAACTGGCAACCTTGCGGTTCCCATCCAGCCACTGAGGTATGCCAGTGTTTGGTTGGTTGGTATACGGTTGTGTTTGTGTGATGTGAACTAAAAGTTACTTTGAGTTCCATGTCAGCTTATCTATAATTAAAGCAATAATGCTACTGCAGCTGGTTATTGGTTTTTGTAGTGATCCCGGGGGTCAAATGACTTCTCTGCATTTGACCCATCCATATTAGAGCAGCGTGCGGCCGCACGGGGAGCACAGGGAGCAGTTGGAGGTTAAGTGTACTGCTCAGGGACACTTCAACACCACGCTGGAGGAGCCGGGGGTCAAACCAGGGACCATGGGGTCCCCCGACGTCTCTTCCTAAACAAAGCAATAGCCTCTCTCCGTAGTGCAGCTAACGGATCAATGCTGTTGAGAGCTCTCAGCAATAACGTTGGAACTCAGCTGGCCCATGCTGCTGCAGTATAGCTGTTTTGTTACTGTAATGGGAATCCTTATAGGTTGTATTCCCTGCCGGCCAACCTCGGCTAGAGTTGACGCCGGGGAATGAGATACCATTTAACATTTTCCTTCCCTTTCCTGGGACCCTTGGACATCATCATAAGTGGGCACAGGGTGGGGAGTCTGCAGAGACTCGCATGTCTGAAGTAAAATGAGACAGAAGTAGCATGTGCTTAAATTCATATTTAGAATTTTTTTCAGATTTATGAGATGATGGATGATGATGGTCATGGAAGGGAAACCTTCTTGAAATGGGCAGATAATCAACTTCAAAATCTTAAAAAAAACGGTCAAAATGACCTCTCAGACATGCTAGTGCTAGTACAGTGGTTTTTCAATCTTTTTTCATATCAAGGCCCACTATTCATTTGGCATTTGAGCCACGGACGGACCACCATTTGATGAAGCAATAAAGCCACAAGAGGTCTCAGGTTACAGTGGATTTTATAATGGGTGAGATGCGTGGTGAGCGCGAGTGTCTCCAGCCCTCTCACCCATTATAAAATCCACTGTAAACTGGGGCCTCGCATGGCTTATTGCTTTTCTAAAACATATAGCAATGAATATTAACCTCAAAACTATTAAATTCACAAAAGTATAGCTACACGTTTTTTAGTCAGCCAGTGTGACGGGGGAATAGGAGGCGCTTGATGTCTTTACGAGGTCGCCCGGAGCAACACATTCACAGTCATATGAGGTGCTTAGACGCCCGCACAGCGTGGGCTTGTAAGGCCATCAAGTGCTCCCCTTCCCCAGTGCAGCTACAGAGCTGCGGGATCAGCTGGGAATGATAGAAAGTGATGAAAAATGATGAAAGGTGTGGATTATCGGTGAGATTTACGGTCACATGGCGGTAACCAGCCAATCAGAATCAAGTATTGGGACTAACCGTTTTAGAATGAGATTTATAGCATTGCAGACCCAAAACTAAAGAAAGATTTTGATGCTGTATTGAGAAAACAGGCAAACGTTGATCGAAATACAAAATATTTGACATTCTCTAATTGTGTAGACTTCTTGTAAATTAATTAAGTCATGCAGATGTTCAACAATAATTGAACGGGTCCATTTGGTTTCATTTCAAGAACCATTGTCATTAATTTTGTATTGGAATGCATATCTGAAAGTGCTCTAGCCTCTGATCGAAGTAGTCATTCTTATACAGTACATTGATCCAACGCTGAACGATGATGCTTGACATAATGCCGCTGTCTCTGTTATGGGAACAGAACATCTAGTCTTTTAATCAGAAGTTCAAATCACAAGCATTATGTTGACGACTTCAACATTTGTAGATAAGCACGCTATTTCTCTATTATGACAGATTACAATTTAGGCATTTAGCACATAGCAGACGCTCTTAATCCAGAGTAATTTACATTAAGCAAGAACAAAAAAAGCAACATTATATACATAATTACAGTAGTTGACGTTAAGCAGTGCGTAATGCTAATGGATGTACAATATACACTACACAGTACTGTTGCTTTCCATTCAAAACAGGGACTCAGCAGACAAGGGGTGTGTGTGTGTGTGTGTGTGTGTGTGTGTGTGTGTGTGTGTGTGTGTGTGTGTGTGTGTGTGTGTGTGTGTGTGTGTGTGTGTGTGTGTGTGTGTGTGTGTGTGTGTGTGTGTGTGTGTGTGTGTGTGTGTGTGTGTGTGTGTGTCCGCGCGCCCGGCAACCAGAATATTGAGACGACGCCCCGGGAATCGAACCCGGGTCTCCCGTGTGGAAAGCCAACATCTTTAACCACGAGCATACAGGGGAATTCCCCTTTATGCCGGGAGCGATATTAAGCTTTTGGACATCAGGGAGAGGCTCTGAGCCCTGAGGTGGGGGTGGGTGGGGGGGGGTCCTGGAGCCTGATTGGCTCTGACTAATGACAGTGAGCCTGCTGTGCAGCATCACACGGCCAACTTGCTGGAGTCACAACACAGTCCCTGCGTGTGTGATGGGTGAGCGGCCTAACAGACCGGCTCCTTCTCCATATGGTCCACGGCATGGCGGCCTCCGCATCAGCATACAAACAGCTGGGAGCAGTTATAGAACTTCATCATTCAAGGGTTTATACTGCCAAGTGCCAAGGCTGCACAGTATACTGTTGCTGCTTGACCACACGTGGCACCGTGCCAGTTGTGTTGTCCTCCTCTGGGTATCAGCACTGTGCCAGTTGTGTTGTCCTCCACTGGGTATCAGCACTGTGCCAGTTGTGTTGTCCTCCTCCTCTGGGTATCAGCACTGTGCCAGTTGTGTTGTCCTCCTCCTCTGGGTATCAGCACTGTGCCAGTTGTGTCCTCCTCCTCTGGGTATCAGCACCATGCCAGTTGTGTTGTCCTCCTCTGGGTATCAGCACTGTGCCAGTTGTGTTGTCCTCCTCTGGGTATCAGCACCATGCCAGTTGTGTTGTCCTCCACTGGGTATCAGCACTGTGCCAGTTGTGTTGTCCTCCTCCTCTGGGTATCAGCACTGTGCCAGTTGTGTTGTCCTCCTCCTCTGGGTATCAGCACTGTGCCAGTTGTGTTGTCCTCCTCTGGGTATCAGCACTGTGCCAGTTGTGTTGTCCTCCTCCTCTGGGTATCAGCACTGTGCCAGTTGTGTTGTCCTCCTCTGGGTATCAGCACTGTGCCAGTTGTGTTGTCCTCCTCCTCTGGGTATCAGCACTGTGCCAGTTGTGTTGTCCTCCTCTGGGTATCAGCACTGTGCCAGTTGTGTTGTCCTCCTCTGGGTATCAGCACTGTGCCAGTTGTGTCCTCCTCCTCTGGGTATCAGCACTGTGCCAGTTTTGTTGTCCTCCTCTGGGTATCAGCACTGTGCCAGTTGTGTTGCTCTCCTCTGGGTATCAGCACTGTGCCAGTTGTGTCCTCCTCCTCTGGGTATCAGCACTGTGCCAGTTGTGTTGTCCTCCTCTGGGTATCAGCACTGTGCCAGTTGTGTTGTCCTCCTCTGGGTATCAGCACTGTGCCAGTTGTGTTGTCCTCCTCCTCTGGGTATCAGCACCGTGCCAGTTGTGTTGTCCTCCTCTGGGTATCAGCACTGTGCCAGTTGTGTTGTCCTCCTCTGGGTATCAGCACTGTGCCAGTTGTGTTGTCCTCCTCTGGGTATCAGCACTGTGCCAGTTGTGTTGTCCTCCTCCTCTGGGTATCAGCACTGTGCCAGTTGTGTTGTCCTCCTCTGGGTATCAGCACTGTGCCAGTTGTGTTGTCCTCCTCCTCTGGGTATCAGCACCGTGCCAGTTGTGTTGTCCTCCTCTGGGTATCAGCACTGTGCCAGTTGTGTTGTCCTCCTCTGGGTATCAGCACCGTGCCAGTTGTGTTGTCCTCCTCTGGGTATCAGCACTGTGCCAGTTGTGTTGTCCTCCTCTGGGTATCAGCACCGTGCCAGTTGTGTTGTCCTCCTCTGGGTATCAGCACCGTGCCAGTTGTGTTGTCCTCCTCCTCTGGGTATCAGCACTGTGCCAGTTGTGTCCTCCTCCTCTGGGTATCAGCACTGTGCCAGTTGTGTCCTCCTCCTCTGGGTATCAGCACCGTGCCAGTTGTGTTGTCCTCCTCTGGGTATCAGCACTGTGCCAGTTGTGTTGTCCTCCTCCTCTGGGTATCAGCACTGTGCCAGTTGTGTTGTCCTCCTCTGGGTATCAGCACTGTGCCAGTTGTGTTGTCCTCCTCCTCTGGGTATCAGCACCGTGCCAGTTGTGTTGTCCTCCTCTGGGTATCAGCACTGTGCCAGTTGTGTTGTCCTCCTCTGGGTATCAGCACCGTGCCAGTTGTGTTGTCCTCCTCTGGGTATCAGCACTGTGCCAGTTGTGTTGTCCTCCTCTGGGTATCAGCACTGTGCCAGTTGTGTTGTCCTCCTCTGGGTATCAGCACTGTGCCAGTTGTGTTGTCCTCCTCTGGGTATCAGCACTGTGCCAGTTGTGTTGTCCTCCTCTGGGTATCAGCACTGTGCCAGTTGTGTTGTCCTCCTCTGGGTATCAGCACCATGCCAGTTGTGTTGTCCTCCTCTGGGTATCAGCACTGTGCCAGTTGTGTTGTCCTCCTCCTCTGGGTATCAGCACTGTGCCAGTTGTGTTGTCCTCCTCTGGGTATCAGCACCGTGCCAGTTGTGTTGTCCTCCTCTGGGTATCAGCACTGTGCCAGTTGTGTTGTCCTCCTCCTCTGGGTATCAGCACTGTGCCAGTTGTGTTGTCCTCCTCTGGGTATCAGCACTGTGCCAGTTGTGTTGTCCTCCTCTGGGTATCAGCACTGTGCCAGTTGTGTTGTCCTCCTCTGGGTATCAGCACCATGCCAGTTGTGTTGTCCTCCTCTGGGTATCAGCACTGTGCCAGTTGTGTTGTCCTCCTCTGGGTATCAGCACCATGCCAGTTGTGTTGTCCTCCTCTGGGTATCAGCACCGTGCCAGTTGTGTTGTCCTCCTCTGGGTATCAGCACCGTGCCAGTTGTGTTGTCCTCCTCCTCTGGGTATCAGCACTGTGCCAGTTGTGTTGTCCTCCACTGGGTATCAGCACCGTGCCAGTTGTGTTGTCCTCCTCTGGGTATCAGCACTGTGCCAGTTGTGTTGTCCTCCACTGGGTATCAGCACTGTGCCAGTTGTGTTGTCCTCCTCCTCTGGGTATCAGCACTGTGCCAGTTGTGTTGTCCTCCTCTGGGTATCAGCACTGTGCCAGTTGTGTTGTCCTCCTCCTCTGGGTATCAGCACCGTGCCAGTTGTGTTGTCCTCCTCTGGGTATCAGCACTGTGCCAGTTGTGTTGTCCTCCTCCTCTGGGTATCAGCACCGTGCCAGTTGTGTTGTCCTCCTCTGGGTATCAGCACCGTGCCAGTTGTGTTGTCCTCCTCTGGGTATCAGCACTGTGCCAGTTGTGTTGTCCTCCTCTGGGTATCAGCACCGTGCCAGTTGTGTTGTCCTCCTCCTCTGGGTATCAGCACCGTGCCAGTTGTGTTGTCCTCCTCTGGGTATCAGCACTGTGCCAGTTGTGTTGTCCTCCTCTGGGTATCAGCACCGTGCCAGTTGTGTTGTCCTCCTCTGGGTATCAGCACTGTGCCAGTTGTGTTGTCCTCCTCTGGGTATCAGCACTGTGCCAGTTGTGTTGTCCTCCTCTGGGTATCAGCACTGTGCCAGTTGTGTTGTCCTCCTCTGGGTATCAGCACCATGCCAGTTGTGTTGTCCTCCTCTGGGTATCAGCACTGTGCCAGTTGTGTTGTCCTCCTCCTCTGGGTATCAGCACTGTGCCAGTTGTGTTGTCCTCCTCTGGGTATCAGCACCGTGCCAGTTGTGTTGTCCTCCTCTGGGTATCAGCACTGTGCCAGTTGTGTTGTCCTCCTCCTCTGGGTATCAGCACTGTGCCAGTTGTGTTGTCCTCCTCTGGGTATCAGCACTGTGCCAGTTGTGTTGTCCTCCTCTGGGTATCAGCACTGTGCCAGTTGTGTTGTCCTCCTCTGGGTATCAGCACCATGCCAGTTGTGTTGTCCTCCTCTGGGTATCAGCACTGTGCCAGTTGTGTTGTCCTCCTCTGGGTATCAGCACTGTGCCAGTTGTGTTGTCCTCCTCTGGGTATCAGCACTGTGCCAGTTGTGTTGTCCTCCTCTGGGTATCAGCACTGTGCCAGTTGTGTTGTCCTCCTCTGGGTATCAGCACTGTGCCAGTTGTGTTGTCCTCCTCTGGGTATCAGCACTGTGCCAGTTGTGTTGTCCTCCTCTGGGTATCAGCACCGTGCCAGTTGTGTTGCTCTACTCTGGGTATCAGCACCGTGCCAGTTGTGTTGTCCTTCTCTGGGTATCAGCACTGTGCCAGTTGTGTTGTCCTCCTCTGTGTATCAGCACTGTGCCAGTTGTGTTGTCCTCCTCTGGGTATCAGCACTGTGCCAGTTGTGTTGTCCTCCTCCTCTGGGTATCAGCACCGTGCCAGTTGTGTTGTCCTCCTCTGGGTATCAGCACTGTGCCAGTTGTGTTGTCCTCTTCTGGGTATCAGCACTGTGCCAGTTGTGTTGTCCTCCTCTGGGTATCAGCACTGTGCCAGTTGTGTTGTCCTCCTCCTCTGGGTATCAGCACTGTGCCAGTTGTGTTGTCCTCCTCTGGGTATCAGCACCGTGCCAGTTGTGTTGTCCTCCTCTGGGTATCAGCACCGTGCCAGTTGTGTTGTCCTCCTCTGGGTATCAGCACTGTGCCAGTTGTGTTGTCCTCCTCTGGGTATCAGCACCGTGCCAGTTGTGTTGTCCTCCACTGGGTATCAGCACCGTGCCAGTTGTGTTGTCCTCCTCTGGGTATCAGCACCGTGCCAGTTGTGTTGTCCTCCTCTGGGTATCAGCACTGTGCCAGTTGTGTTGTCCTCCTCTGGGTATCAGCACCGTGCCAGTTGTGTTGTCCTCCTCTGGGTATCAGCACCGTGCCAGTTGTGTTGTCCTCCTCTGGGTATCAGCACCGTGCCAGTTGTGTTGTCCTCCACTGGGTATCAGCACCGTGCCAGTTGTGTTGTCCTCCTCTGGGTATCAGCACCGTGCCAGTTGTGTTGTCCTCCACTGGGTATCAGCACCGTGCCAGTTGTGTTGTCCTCCTCTGGGTATCAGCACCGTGCCAGTTGTGTTGTCCTCCTCTGGGTATCAGCACCATGCCAGTTGTGTTGTCCTCCTCTGGGTATCAGCACCGTGCCAGTTGTGTTGTCCTCCTCTGGGTATCAGCACCGTGCCAGTTGTGTTGTCCTCCTCTGGGTATCAGCACTGTGCCAGTTGTGTTGTCCTCCTCCTCTGGGTATCAGCACCGTGCCAGTTGTGTTGCTCTCCACTGGGTATCATCTCTCAGTTCAGTTTCAGTTTATTTGTATCTATAGTGCAACATCACCCCAAGGGGTCTTTGTGCACTCTGTCACACAATAACAAGCATAATACGATGTGTCAATACACATGGATGACATAAGTACCATACGATAGGACACAGTTAAAAATGTGTTCAGAGAATCTATTAAAATAGCATATAGGGTTTTGAAACCACGGGTTAGAGCACGGTGAATATTGTGATTTCAGTGAAACTAGGGGGAACCATAATACAGGGAGAAAAGATGGGTTTTAAGTCTAGATTTAAAAATGTCTAGTGAGTTCAGTTGGCATCTCTAACTGTTTGTGGGACAGCATTCCAGAGACAGGGGGCACGATGTGTGAATGCTCTGCCCCCAACCCTTATTTTATTGTGGTATGTGACTGTGAGTTTTATTTTATTGTGGTATGTGACTGTGAGTTTTATTTTATTGTGGTATGTGACTGTGAGTTTTATTTTATTGTGGTATGTGACTGTGAGTTTTATTTTATTGTGGTATGTGACTGTGAGTTTTATTTTATTGTGGTATGTGACTGTGAGTTTTCCAGTATCTTGGGAGCGTAGAGGTCGTGGGGGGATGTATGGATGTGTAGTCTCTGGGAGCGTAGAGGTCGTGGGGGGATGTATGGATGTGTAGTCTCTGGGAGCGTAGAGGTCGTGGGGGGATGTATGGATGTGTAGTCTCTGGTGTGTGTCTGTAGAGGTCGTGGGGGGATGTATGGATGTGTAGTCTCTGGTGTGTGTCTGTGAAAGCCCCGATAGTTATGCTTAGTTGTGTGCTATTTTCACTTGATGTTTGTTCATGAGCTAAACACTGAAATTAATATAAAAATGACATACAAAATGTCTTTCTCTCTACTGTAGTGTGTGTGTGTGTGTGTGTGTGTGTGTGTGTGTGTGTGTGTGTGTGTGTGTGTGTGTGTGTGTGTGTGTGTGTGTGTGTGTGTGTGTGTGTGTGTGTGTGTGTGTGTGTGTGTGTGTGTGTGTGTGTGTCAATTATGTCATTAATATGTCCCTGTTCAGAACCACTCAACATCTCTTGTCTCATGTCTCTCTTTCTCACCACAGGTGGAGCGAGAGATTGCCATCCTGAAACTCATAGAACATCCCCACGTCTTGAAGCTGCATGATGTCTATGAAAATAAGAAGTACCTGTAAGTCATGAGTTACTCTATCCAAAGAGCTTAGAACCTGCTATTACTCTATCCAAAGAGCTTAGAACCTGCTATTACTCTATCCAAAGAGCTTAGAACCTGCTATTACTCTATCCAAAGAGCTTAGAACCTGCTATTACTCTATCCAAAGAGCTTAGAACCTGCTATTACTCTATCCAAAGAGCTTAGAACCTGCTATTACTCTATCCAAAGAGCTTAGAACCTGCTATTACTCTATCCAAAGAGCTTAGAACCTGCTATTACTCTATCCAAAGAGCTTAGAACCTGCTATTACTCTATCCAAAGAGCTTAGAACCTGCTATTACTCTATCCAAAGAGCTTAGAACCTGCTATTACTCTATCCAAAGAGCTTAGAACCTGCTATTACTCTATCCAAAGAGCTTAGAACCTGCTATTACTCTATCCAAAGAGCTTAGAACCTGCTATTACTCTATCCAAAGAGCTTAGAACCTGCTATTACTCTATCCAAAGAGCTTAGAACCTGCTATTACTCTATCCAAAGAGCTTAGAACCTGCTATTACTCTATCCAAAGAGTAGAACCTGCTATTACTCTATCCAAAGAGCTTAGAACCTGCTATTACTCTATCCAAAGAGCTTAGAACCTGCTATTACTCTATCCAAAGAGCTTAGAACCTGCTATTACTCTATCCAAAGAGCTTAGAACCTGCTATTACTCTATCCAAAGAGCTTAGAACCTGCTATTACTCTATCCAAAGAGCTTAGAACCTGCTATTACTCTATCCAAAGAGCTTAGAACCTGCTATTACTCTATCCAAAGAGCTTAGAACCTGCTATTACTCTATCCAAAGAGCTTAGAACCTGCTATTACTCTATCCAAAGAGCTTAGAACCTGCTATTTTACTCTATCCAAAGAGCTTAGAACCTGCTATTTCCTCTGCGTGTCCAGACTCCAAAGAGAGTCTACTGAGGTTGCTGTTTGAATGCTTTACTTAAGCAATATTACACGAGAGGGATGGTTTAACGTCATTAATGCAATTTCGGAACTCGCCCTGCGGTCTCGTTCCTGCAGCATCGCAGGAGTGCATTATTGACGTTAAACCACCCCCTCGAGTGTAATATTGCAATTATACAACAGTTACCCTTAAAACTAAGAAAATCGCAGGCCACAAATGTCCCAAGAAACTAGCTAGCCTAGCCACCGAGTTTGCTGCGCTCTGGGAGAAGTTGATTAGGCTGTTTCAACCAATCAGATTGCTCGAAACGACCTGTGAAAAAATTACAGGTTACCTGAATTACTAAGGTGAAGTCTGTTATGATTATTTTCTCATATAAAATGTATTTCCGATGGAGCCAGAGGCTAAAGTAAGTCATGAAATAACACACAGCGAGGAAACAAGCAGCAATCTCGTGTCAAATCCGGAGTATAGGAAAGTTACAGAGTGCTGCTTTTATAAAACTAGACCTGTACGTGTCTGTCAACTACCGGCCTACTTGGGAACGATGCAACGTGGGAACCTAATAATACCCGTTGTCAACTTGCCATAGCACCCATGTTAACTGTCTGTCTGTGTCCCACATGGAGATCTCTGTATCTGTCTGTCTGCCTGTGTGTGAAGAGTGCAAACCGACTGTGAAAAGTGGAATGGTTAAGTAATCAATTGGCAGGTGTGGGGTTGCCATGGCAATCAATTGGCTGAGGCAGAGGCTGGAAATTGCACAGGTGAGGGGTCTGATTAGGCCCACTGGCAGAGCCTGACCAGAGCCTTTTGTGGTGGTTCTGGAGAACCGTGGGTCCGACCGACTCGAGGCCGGGCACTGCACTCCCTGCGGGGGTGTGGAACGCGTGTGTCGAATTTGAAGTCGGTGGGGCAGACGGTTCACGAGTTACGTGCATTACAAACATACACACACGCAGACACACACACACACACACACACACACACACACACACACACACACACACACACACACACACACACACACACACACACACACACACACACACACACACGCACACACACAGATGTGGCACATTTATAGTAGGATAAGTTTTTGAGCAGAGGGGACCTGTACAAGTGATCACATAGTCAAAAGCATGTTTTTACGCCATATTTTAACAATTCAACACACATTTAGTGGTAACACTACAAATGAAAAGGTCTCAACTGTTTACATATCGTCCTCACCACAGTGTCCTCACCACAGTGTTTACATATCGTCCTCACCACAGTGTCTACATATCGTCCTCACCACAGTGTTTACATATCGTCCTCACCACAGTGTTTACATATCGTCCTCACCACAGTGTCCGCAACACACTGACAACCATGTAGAACTGTTTACATATCGTCCTCACCACAGTGTTTACATATCGTCCTCACCACAGTGTTTACATATCGTCCTCACCACAGTGTTTACATATCGTCCTCACCACAGTGTTTACATATCGTCCTCACCACAGTGTTTACATATCGTCCTCACCACAGTGTTTACATATCGTCCTCACCACAGTGTTTACATATCGTCCTCACCACAGTGTCTACATATCGTCCTCACCACAGTGTTTACATATCGTCCTCACCACAGTGTTTACATATCGTCCTCACCACAGTGTTTACATATCGTCCTCACCACAGTGTTTACATATCGTCCTCACCACAGTGTTTACATATCGTCCTCACCACAGTGTTTACATATCGTCCTCACCACAGTGTTTACATATCGTCCTCACCACAGTGTTTACATATCGTCCTCACCACAGTGTTTACATACCGTCCTCACCACACTGTTTACATATCGTCCTCACCACAGTGTCCGCAACACACTGACAACCATGTAGAACTGTTTACATATCGTCCTCACCACAGTGTTTACATATCGTCCTCACCACAGTGTTTACATATCGTCCTCACCACAGTGTTTACATATCGTCCTCACCACAGTGTTTACATATCGTCCTCACCACAGTGTTTACATATCGTCCTCACCACAGTGTTTACATATCGTCCTCACCACAGTGTTTACATATCGTCCTCACCACAGTGTTTACATATCGTCCTCACCACAGTGTTTACATACCGTCCTCACCACAGTGTTTACATATCGTCCTCACCACAGTGTTTACATATCGTCCTCACCACAGTGTTTACATATCGTCCTCACCACAGTGTTTACATATCGTCCTCACCACAGTGTTTACATATCGTCCTCACCACAGTGTTTACATATCGTCCTCACCACAGTGTTTACATATCGTCCTCACCACAGTGTTTACATATCGTCCTCACCACAGTGTTTACATATCGTCCTCACCACAGTGTCTACATATCGTCCTCACCACAGTGTTTACATATCGTCCTCACCACAGTGTCCTCACCACAGTGTTTACATATCGTCCTCACCACAGTGTTTACATATCGTCCTCACCACAGTGTCCTCACCACAGTGTTTACATATCGTCCTCACCACAGTGTTTACATATCGTCCTCACCACAGTGTTTACATATCGTCCTCACCACAGTGTTTACATATCGTCCTCACCACAGTGTTTACATATCGTCCTCACCACAGTGTTTACATATCGTCCTCACCACAGTGTTTACATATCGTCCTCACCACAGTGTTTACATATCGTCCTCACCACAGTGTTTACATATCGTCCTCACCACAGTGTTTACATATCGTCCTCACCACAGTGTTTACATATCGTCCTCACCACAGTGTTTACATATCGTCCTCACCACAGTGTTTACATACCGTCCTCACCACAGTGTTTACATATCGTCCTCACCACAGTGTTTACATATCGTCCTCACCACAGTGTTTACATATCGTCCTCACCACAGTGTTTACATATCGTCCTCACCACAGTGTTTACATATCGTCCTCACCACAGTGTTTACATATCGTCCTCACCACAGTGTTTACATATCGTCCTCACCACAGTGTTTACATACCGTCCTCACCACAGTGTTTACATATCGTCCTCACCACAGTGTTTACATATCGTCCTCACCACAGTGTTTACATATCGTCCTCACCACAGTGTTTACATATCGTCCTCACCACAGTGTTTACATATCGTCCTCACCACAGTGTTTACATATCGTCCTCACCACAGTGTTTACATATCGTCCTCACCACAGTGTTTACATATCGTCCTCACCACAGTGTTTACATATCGTCCTCACCACAGTGTCTACATATCGTCCTCACCACAGTGTTTACATATCGTCCTCACCACAGTGTTTACATATCGTCCTCACCACAGTGTCCTCACCACAGTGTTTACATATCGTCCTCACCACAGTGTTTACATATCGTCCTCACCACAGTGTCTGGTTGTCAGTGTCCGCAACACACTGACAACCATGTAGAACAATTAGAGATGCAGTCGTGGACTCGTGGTTTGTTGTTACACCACAGAGTCATCATCTCTTTGCTGGGAACTTGATCATAGCATGTAATGTTTCATTCCTGAGTCCCTTCCTCCCTAGCATGGAGCTTTAATGTATAGCCATGTTTTATTGTGTTCATTAATCCACGCAGTAGCCCGTGCCCCAGTGGCACAGCTTAATGTGCTGTTCAATAATTGATCAAGGCACTGCCGCCGACGCGCGGAGAGCGGGAATTTGTTTTCCTAATATTGCAACGAAGGGGGAGTGGGGGCGAAGCGGAATATACCACACTCACAAATCATATGCGAAACGCGGCTCTAATTTAAATAGCTCTGACAGGTAAACGCTTGAGCAGACCCCTTAATCTGCGAATAAATCAGGAAGTGGGGAAAGGGGAAGACGAGGGGGTGGAAATCCAGAAAAGTCAGTTTGCCTTTAAAGCCATGGGATCAGTGCTGTCTGCAAGACGAATGGATTGGGTAGATGGAGGCAAGCTTTTTGACCACGGGTAGCCTATACTGCAGGCATATATATATATATATATATATATAATACACCATGGTCGTTTTCTCTATGAACTGGAATGATCAAAACCTGCAACGCCTACAGTTAATGCCCTGCAGAAGCGGACGGAGAGATACATTCATCCATTTTGTCTTGGGAACGATTCTACACATGTCTTCAAAATCCTGACAGTTTTCTGAAAACCTCTATGTTTCTATGTCAGTGGTTCTCAAACATTTTCATGTCAAGGACCCCCAAGATTATCTGTAATTGGCCGCCGACCCCCAACTGAAGATATGTTGTTCCAGGGACCCACCCTCCCCCAGAAGCAAAGATTTGAGTTAACAACTTTGGCTCTGAAAGAATATATATATTCAAAGATTTGCGCCACATTTTCACGATTTTTCAAAAATAGCAGACCTACAAGCTCGTAGCGCGCCACTCGGTGGCGCGCTATGAGCTTGTAGATCTGCTATTTTTCAATGGCTAAAGTATAACATAATGCTTAAAACACCAAAAGGGGTTCCCGCCCAGAATGGGTTAATCTAATGTTATCTGTGTTTAAATGTTTTCCCAAATTCACTTGTATGTATCCTTTACTTCAATGTCTGAGAACACTGGGGAAGATCAAGTGGCTTTATTCTGGTTTGGAAAAGTGTAATATCAGCAGATTAATTGTTGTACTATGGCATAGTTAGTAAACATTTAAAAAGGGGGAAAAAGTCAAATGAATGAAATGATTAAGCAAGGGAATATATATACAATAAATGAATACAATTATTTAACAAGGGTTCATTGCTTAATCATTGATTGATTAAATCCCTCTGCTCCGTGTCGGGATTTAATCACCCTCTCAGGGTTTGTTTCTCAACAATGACCAGCAGGAAGTATTGATCAAACGGAATACATGTTTGGTTCCTGCATTGTCCTCCTCGCTTCAAATGTTTTCACAGACATTCTTGAGAGCAACGTTTAGCTGCCTGTAAATCTGTTTCTCGTGGCTGCCGTGTTGGATACGGTACAAAACCAAGGAGCGCGGCAGGTGCTCTGAGCCTTTGATTAGACAAAAATAACGGTCTGCTATTGAGCTTATCCAGCAGTGTTGTTTTCGTCGACTAAAGCTAAGATGAAAAATGTTCGTCGACTACCTTTTTCCACTGACGGAAACTAAATGGAAACTACATGAAAACTAAGCCATGATGACTAAAACTAAGACTAAATATACTGACAATTTTGTCAACAGCTAAAAACTAGACTAAAATGTTAGGAAGGGACTAGTGGACAAGAGATCCACTATAAGTAATTTTACAATTGGTTGCATGCTGAAAATAGCAGATCTACGGCTGGAAGTGGGAAAAAAAGTCTACGACGGCATCAAGGCCCGCCAAAATACATTTTGTTCGACTAAATCAACTGTAGATTTAGTCGACTAAAATCTCATGAAAACTAGACTAACACTAAAACATTCCAGGTGACTAAAATGTGACTAAAACCAAAATTAAAACTATTCAAGAGACTATGACTAAAACTAAAATCAAAATTGTGCTGCCAAAAACAACACTGGAATCAAGCATTCAACCAGGCTGTCCTGTGTGTAATGAGGTGAAATAATAAGTTGCATGCATCCTTTGAAGTGATTTGTTTTCTCTGCTTCCTTCCTTGCAGGTACCTGGTGCTGGAGCACGTGTCAGGGGGCGAGCTGTTCGACTACCTGGTGAAGAAAGGCAGGCTAACGCCCAAAGAGGCCAGGAAGTTCTTCCGACAGATCATCTCCGCCCTGGACTTCTGCCACAGTCACTCCATATGGTCAGTCACACACACATTCAGTCACTCCATAGTCGAACAAAATGTACAGTGTGTTGGTGGGCCTTGATGCCGTCGTAATGACTTGCTGAAAATAGCCGATCTACAAGCCCACAACGCCTCGCGCTGCGACGAGCTTGTAGATCGTCTATTTTCAGCATGCAACCACGTGTAAAATGACTTATACTGGATCTCTTGTCCACTAGTACCTTCCTAACATTTTAGTCTAGTTTTTATTCGTTGACGAAATTGTCAACATAATAGTTTTAGTCATCATAGCTTAGTTTCCATTTAGTTTTCGTCAGTGAAAAAAACGTAGTCGACGAACATTTTTCGTCATAGTTTTGGTCGACGAAATCAACACTGCAGTACTGCTACCCCATACCATTACACTCCGAAGTGAAAGATGTAGCGCTATGTGAACGGTACGGTATCATCACAATATAAGCCTCTCACACATATATCATGCTTACAGCCCCATTGGTTCTCTCTCAGAGAGTCTCATAGTAAACATGAATGAGGACCAGATGGTTTCAGTGTTTATCGCGCACACAGCAGTGACAAACTGTGTCCTGATTTTGACAGAGTGCATTGTCAGCATCTAATGACTCTGGAGGAGCTGTTGATTGCAGATCTAGTCCATTAGAGATTTGACAACAAGTCAAGACAACAACACCTCCTAATAGCCAAGCACTTCCTTTCATTTGAAGGCCATCAGAGATTGCTTTATACAAAGAAAAGCAATTTGAAAGATGAAGGCATCCCTGATTATTATTAGTGTTGTTTTTGGCAGCAAATTTAGATTTTAGTTTTGCAAACGGGGAGCGATAAAACGTGCCTATAGTTCATTTTCAATGAGACCTGCGTTTTTGCTCGCAAGCGTATTTACGTGAGTGCGGTCCCGTGAATTTGTTTGCCTGTGACTCAGACCTAACCTGACTCCGCCAGATGGGGCAGCAGAGAGTACACTGGGTTCCCCCCTCCTGCTCCCATCTGGGAACTCTCAGGCAGACTTGATGCCCGGCCACAAAACGGCCTGGCCAATCAGCAGCAGCTTCTAGCAGCTTCTAGCAGCAGCTTCTAGCTTCTAGCTGCTGCTGATCTGGCGGAGTCAGGTTAACTCAGACCTGGATTCGGTTTAGCTTGCGTTGTTGCGCCCCTCTTGAGCAGACCTGTAGCAGACCTGTTGTTGTTCCAGGCAACACCGTCTCTTGAATAGTTTTCATTTAGTTTTAGTCACCTGGAATGTTTTAGTGTTTAGTCTAGTTTTAGTCGACTAAATATAATACGATTTTAGTCGACTAAATGTACAGTTGATTTAGTCGCCTAAAATGTATTTTGGTGGGCCTTGATGCCGTCGTAATGACTGATTTTACACTTGCTGAAAATAGCCGATCTGGAAGCTCACAACGCGTCACTTCTCTTTGTTCACCTCTACAGCCACAGAGATCTGAAGCCAGAGAACCTGCTGCTGGACGAGAACAACAACACTGGTCTTCTGTTTCATGTGTCCTCTCCTTCTCTTTGTTCACCTCTACAGCCACAGAGATCTGAAGCCAGAGAACCTGCTGCTGGACCAGAAGAACAACACTGGTCTTCTGTTTCATGTGTCCTCTCCTTCTCTTTGTTCACCTCTACAGCCACAGAGATCTGAAGCCAGAGAACCTGCTGCTGGACGAGAAGAACAACATCAGGATAGCAGACTTTGGCATGGCGTCACTGCAGGTCGGGGACAGTCTACTGGAGACCAGCTGTGGGTGAGTTCAGGGACACACATAGACACTGCAGGTCGGGGACAGTCTACTGGAGACCAGCTGTGGGTGAGTTCAGGGACACACATAGACATCAAAGGGGGCTTCAGCACCCTGCCCTTTTACCCGTCTGTAAAACAACTGCCCTCTCCAGACCACCAATGCAGCATTTACTACATGGTGAAAGAAATGCAAAATGCCACTCCTCTCCGTTCCATGCCATGCCAGAAGGCAGCATTCAGGAGAATTGCTTTTTTTCCCGAAGTCTCCTGAACTTGAACACAGTATTTTGCGTTGAACAAATTATGTTTAGAAATCCATGTCGTTACACCTGCGTCTCCACTAGCTAAAGAGCACTCTTAGCTAGTGTTGCGCCCCGGAAATAGCTGATCTTGAGCTTTTAGATCTGGTAACCGCAAGGTTGCCAGTTCGAACCCGGGCTCCCCCAGAGTTAGTGTCGAAGTGTCCCTGAGCAAGACACTGAACCCCAAATTGCTCCTGATGTGCTGGTTGGTGCCTTGCATGGTTTCCGCCGCCATCTGTGTGAATGGGTGAATGTGAAAGCATTGAATACAGTTGAATGAAGTGTCGGGTGTGGAAGAATCAAGGCCAGTGTAAATCATGGCCAACGGGGACCAATCAGGAACAGTTTGAATCAAACGGACCAAGTGTGAATCTGCCCTAGGGGCGACTCACACCTTCGCATCTAGCATACAACATTGATGCATGCTAGATGTATATGAAAGGGTTTGTTTACATCTTGCCCCAATGCATTTCCAATGGAAGTCACATGGTTTGACACAACATTTATGTTGTACGGCTTTCGGCTGTGTTTCGACTGCCCCCCCCCCCCCCCCCCCCCTCATACAACACAAATGTTGTGTCAAACCATGTGACTCACATTGGAAATGCATTGTGAGCTTGCATCAGCTATACATCTCATGCATCAGCTATACATCAGTCTGTTGTAAAGGTGTGAGTCAGGCCCTAGACTGCACCCAAACCAGGAATGAGATGAGATGAGATGTACTTTATTATTCCCGCAGGGAAATTGATACGTTACAGCAGCGTAATGTAAAATGTAAAAATAAACAACAGACAGACAGAAAAAACACATTGGACACAACTGGACATAATCACAACAAGAACAAAGACTTCTGGACCCTCTCGGAAACGAGATGATACATCAGATCTCAAGGGGGGGGTATCCTAAATAAAGGTTCATATATTCAGACACAGGACCATAAGCATTGGGGGGGAAAGTTCTTATGTGTTGTATAGTCTGATGGCGGTTGGCAGAAAGGAGAGTCTATACCGCTCTGTGTTCATTCTCGGAGGGAAGGTGAGCCTACGACTAAGGGCCGATTCATACTCCTATTTTACCGCTGTTTCGGCGCTGTAGTGCCGAAATGATTTCGGCTCGTCAGAAATCTTCAGTAGCACCGAAGAGCCGACTTTAGGACTGTACCCGCCCCCCCGAACCTCAAATGACGTAGGCTCTACAGAGCCGGACCGACTTTTATTCGGTCGGTTCATATAGGAGTATGAATCGGCCCTAAAGGTGCTCACTCTGTCCTTCAATAATCGCATTTAGAGTGAAATTGCGTAGTAAATACTACATCATCAATGTATTTCATAAAGTGTTTCTTTTGTTGCCAGATTGTCATACAGTACATGAAACGTTTCTGAATGCAACAAATAATAATAAAACAAAACAAATATATAATATATAATATGGAAATATTCCACTAAACCGTGTCTGTCAGTGTTTGTCTGATAACGAGTTAACCCATTTTGACCTGAGATCAGATTCTAAAAATGTCTTCTACATCCTGACAGTTTTCTGAAAAAGCTATGTTTCTATGTCAGTCGTTCTTGGATTTTTCAAAAAATAGCAGACCTACAAGCTCATAGCGCGCCACTCGGTGGCGCGCTATGAGCTTGTAGATCTGCTATTTTTCAATAGCTAAAGCATAACATAGTGCTAACACCAAAAGGGGTTCCCGCCCAAAACGGGCTAGCCTACTAGCACAGGGCCGCGTGGGTTGCATGGAAATGGTGCAGAATTTGAGACGTAAACAACAGAGACAATCAGAAGTACTTCAACGCTGGCCAAAACACTGTACAAAAGCACAATAGGTCTTCACATAGAGGGCAAAGAACAAAGGCTGTGTTGTCACTGCAAAAAAATCCCTGGGTCTTTTGGAAGTGTCTATTCCACTATTGTCCTCTCTTATCTCAATGATGTGAATTGTTTTAATTAGGCGACCGCATTAGATGAAATCGCAAAAAAATACCCCGCCCCCGCGCCAAGTATCAGCTACTGTAACACTGCCCTTTTACGCAACCTTCCGTCTAACAGAATGTATTAAATGTCACTCAGGCACGACTGTGGACACCTTGCCCCTGGCGATGGCGTGAAAACCATGTTCTGGTATAATTAGTTCGCAGTTAGCAGTGCTCTGACACAGCTATGTTTGACTAGTGCAAATTGATCCGCGTTTGCATAATATTAGCATAATTAAATACAACGCTGGCAATGATGGAGTGCGTGTTTACACAGGGTTGTGTTTGCAGCACTGCGAGGACGCATGTTTACCAGTGGTGGAAAAAGTACTCAATTGTTTTACTTAAGTAAAAGTACCAATACTGCAATTTAGAACTACTTCGTTACAAGTAAAAGTACGGAATTGAAAAATTTACGTGAGTAAAAGTACAAAAGTGTCGGCATCAAAATGTACTTAAAGTCCTAAAGGTAAAAGTACTCATATTGCAGAATGTCCCATTTTCACAAGTTCAAAATGTGTACAAAGTCTATTGAGAATAGACGCGTTGCGACGCATTGTGAGCTTGTAGATCGGCTATTTTCAAATGGCCGAAATGTATAGGGTTGAAGTGGTTAATGTATGTTTTCTAATCAAAATTAAAATCTCCGAAGTAACTAGTAACTAAAGTTTTCAAATAATTGTAGTGGAGTAAAAGTAAAAATGTTGGCCCTTGAGATGTAGTGGAGTAAAAGTACTGGAAATTGGAAATGCTCAAGTAAAGTACAAATACCTCAAAATTGTACCATTTTTGGTGTTAGCATTATGTTATGCTTTAGCTATTGAAAAATAGCAGATCTACAAGCTCATAGCGCGCCACCGAGTGGCGCGCTATGAGCTTGTAGGTCTGCTATTTTTGAAAAATCGAAGAACGACTGACATAGAAACATACAAAATGGGATAAGTACAGTACTTCAGTAAAAGTACTTAGTTACTTTACACAGGGTTGTGTTTGCAGCCCTGTGAGGACGCCAGGATGCAGCGGCGTGCTCCAGTCATGCTTCTCTCGGGTCTTCATAAAACGCACAAAACAAAATGGATCCATTAGTCACTTTAGGCTACATGTATTTTCACACTGCTTGATTATTGCGATGACGAAGACGCTAAGCCGGGCATATTGTGAGCCCAATAGATTTGCACAATACATCATTTTATGCAACATATTATTATGTGTGTGTGTGTGTGCGTGCGTGCGCACGTTAGCATGTGTTGTGTCATGTGTCTTGTCTCACGGTATAAATTCTCTGTTCACAGATCTCCACACTATGCCTGCCCAGAGGTCATCAGGGTAAGTGCACCCTCTCTTTATCTCTCTTGCTCTCTCTCTCTCTCTCTCTCCTCTCTCTCTGCTCCACTTTTTGTTTCATAATGGTGCCTCCAACCACATTCTCCAGAGTGGCAGTCTGTTAATGTGACTCCGCTCTCGGCTCTGTATTCAGTGAGTAGCGGTGCACTTGGCTGTCATCACGTGTAACGTCATCTTAAGTGAGGCACAATGTTCCGAATGTGAAGTCACTGTGTTTCATAAGTTTATATGGACATGATTGTGCAGGAGTGAATGAATGTACTCGGTACTTATAATGGGTTAGTGAGTATGGACTATGGAGTCTCATCTTGTCTTCCTGTCTCTCTCTGTCTCTCTCTCTCTCTCTCTCTCTCTCTGTCTCTCTCTCTCTCTCTGTCTCTGTCTCTGTCTCTCTCTCTCTCTCTCTCTCTCTCTCTCTCTCTCTCTCTCTCTCTCTCTCTCTCTCTCTCTCTCTCTCTCTCTGCCTGGCCCAGGGAGAGAAGTATGACGGAAGAAAAGCCGATGCCTGGAGCTGCGGAGTTATCCTGTTTGCACTTTTAGTGGTGAGTGACGGCGCCTAATGTTCAGCTCAAGTATGAACTGCTAAGACTGCAACTCCAAATGTGAAAATCATGAAAATATAGCTATCTATTTTTCACTGGGCTTTAATTCATTCATGTCTGTATGTCTGTGCATCCATCCGTCAATCCTGGGACGATGGCGCCTACGCTATACTTTGGTGACCCCATGGTGGTTCGCAACCTGCAGGTCGGGAGTCCCCACATGGTTTTGAGGGGTCCCCAGATTTAAGGACTTTTAATACCTTTTTAATACCTAAATAAATTGTCAAATAAATAATAGTTGTCCCAAATTGTCAAATAATATAAGACACATTTTCACAACGTCATTGTGGAGGATCGACAGTTCAAATATGATCATTTTGGGGGATGGTGGCCTGAGAAGGTTGAGAACTAATGCTCTAGCGTAGCGTCACCTTGCATGTATTATTTTTGAAAGAAATTCATTTGAAACAAATTAAACAATACTAATCTCAAAATAACACAAAATGTACGATCTGAAAGATGGTGCTTGATACAAAAAAGGTACATGCAATAAAAAAAAGAAAAAAAAAGTTAAGTCTAAACTAAACTGTAATCAATTGTACTAATATATGTAGTCGTTTGTTTTTCCAGCCAGCCAACCAGTCATCTGTGGCATGCTTTCCAAACAAATTGCTGCTCCCATAGAGTATATTACTCTGAGCCGCTCAGTTGCACCATCATGTACACCGTTCAGGCTGACACATGACAGAGACACAAGACTCCAGACTTGTCTTTCCCTCTTTATTAAGATTGAGCGCATCGCCCAGCCATCATGTGAAGATAGATCTTCCTACTTCAGCTTTTTTTAGTTATTACTCTTCTTCACACCGTGTCAACAGCCATCTGTTCTGTCTCTGAGACGTGGTCCTTTCCAATGAGACGTCCTATCAGTCATTATCCCATTCTGAACGGGAACCCCCTTTTGGTGTTTTAAGCATTAGGTTATACTTTAGCTATTGCAAAATAGCAGATCTACAAGCTTGTAGCGCGGCACCGAGTGCCGCGCTACCAGCTTGTAGATCTGCTATTTTTGAAAAATCGTGAAAATGTGGCGCACATCCTTGAATATATTTTCTTTCAGAGCGAACGTTTTTAAGTCGAATCTTTGCTTCTGGGGGGGTGCCTGGAACAACACATTTTCAGATGGGGGTCCGTGGCCAAATACAGATAATTCTGGCGGTCCTCGACATGAAAAAGGTTGAGCACCACTGATATAGAAACATAGGTTTTTCAGAAAAATGTCATGATTTATATGACATTTTCAGAATCTGATCTCAGGTGTAAATGGGTTATACCATGACACCCCAACTCCCCAGCTGGGGGCGGAGAGGGGCTCGCAGTGTCGTCTGGCTCCTCTGACACCCAACTGGGGGCGGAGAGGGGCTCGCAGTGTCGTCTATGACGGATCTTTCAGAATGTCAGATCCACATTATCTTAGCGGGAACACCTGACAGGGCATTTACATCTGCACAAAAGCATGACGGTGTCATTGTATAGCCTGGTTGAAACGAGGGCGGACTGATCCGTTTGGCATTTTCGTGGATACATTTTTTTCACTAAACCAAACTATTGTTCCACCCAATCTCTGGGGTGCCCCGTGTGACCTGCGTTGAATGTGGTCGGGCCACCACTCTCCACACTCTCTAATGTAGCGCACTAATATTAAATGCCATGGTCTTTAAACCTGAAAAAAGTCATTCAATTTCAAAAGGCAATTTTCAGGCCCTGGAAAATGTATGGCAAGTGATACATTTTAAGGTTTTTAATTTGTTATATTTTGTTTTAATTCTTACCATCGCACTAATTATATCAGGAGAGATGCATCCACCATACCGTTCCATGTATTGCGAAGGTTTCCTTACAGAGATTAACCTTTTGCTGTTGTGAAAGTTTCTTTAACTTTCTTGGAGTAAGTTAAGTTTAATGGTATGTGGCAAAGGAAGGACTATGGGCTCTATCTTGCGTCAGAGGCAATAAATCCGTAATTTGGGGATTTAGTATGTGTCCAAATGGACACATACTGTACACTGTACAAGAAAAGGGCACATTGCTGTCCAGAGGGCAAGGGCAGGTGGTGCTCTAGCACCCCCTAGTGTCTATCTGTGCACGCCACTGCCCGTTAGGGTCCATTTGGTTCCATTTGTACAGACCATTTGTACAGACCCACAAGGGTCCATTTGGTTCCAAACTATCATTTTGATGGGGACCCCCTAGAACTCCCTCAAGGGGTCCCCGGACCACTGCACTAGTAGCCTCGGAAACCCAGACGTTTTTATTTCCAGGGAGAAAGAAAAAAGTCTGGGGCCGAGTCCACTTCAATTCGGCATAGAGTAGCACGAACATCGATCACTCTCTGCTGATTTCTGATCGTCTGCACCTTTGTTACATACACGCACACACGTACACACACACACACACACACACACACACACACACGCACACACACACACACACACACACACACACACACACACACACACACTCCTCTCTCTCTGTCGCTCTAATGAATTAGTCTCATGTCGCGCAGCTGCGTCTAGATTCTCCCGGCGGATCCTGCCGGGAGCTGCCTATGCCATAGAAAGCATAGGTGGACCCCAGTCTAGTGTACCACTGACTGACTGTCTCTCCAGGGCGCCCTGCCGTTCGACGACGACAACCTGAGGAACCTTCTGGAGAAGGTGAAGTTGGGCGTGTTCCACATGCCTCACTTCATCCCCCCAGACTGCCAGAACCTGCTGCGGGGCATGATCGAGGTGGACGCCACCAAGAGACTCACGGTGGGTACACAGTGGTGGAAAAAGTACTCGATTGTTTTACTTAAGTAAAAGTACCAATACTGCAATGTAGAACTACTTCGTTACAAGTAAAAGTACGGAATTGAAAATGTACTTGAGTAAAAGTACAAAAGTATCGGCATCAAAATGTACTTAAAGTACTAAAAGTAAAAGTACTCATATTGCAGAATGTCCCATTTCACAAGTTCAAAATGTGTACAAAATTTGGTACACTGGTACACAACCTCACTATCAACACTGGTACACAACCTCACCGCACAACTGTGCTGACTCCATGATGCACTAGCATTCTAAGGGCTAATTCATATACTGTTTGAGAAATGTACCAAACTGTCAGTATCATTAGCTGCACCAGCGACATTATCCTGGTTAATATTATTCCACATAAATCTGTATTACAACCATAGCCGAGTCCTGCTTCTTAATTCATGTTCCACACTAATCTGCAGCTGAACATTAATACCGTCAGGAATGAATGAAGAGATCATTATGCTAATGTTCTTCTCTTCCATGTCCTCCTACAGCTAGAGCAAATCCAGAAGCATACGTGGTACCTGTAAGTGCACGCACGCACGCACGCACGCACGCACGCACGCACGCACGCACGCACGCACGCACGCACGCACGCACGCACGAGTGTGGTGTATCTGTACTGTATGTTGATGCATTTGTATAATTATGTTTGTGTGTTTAGCTTTATGAAAACCACTTATTATTAAACCCTATAGACATTGTTGAATGGAGCCCCTCCCCTTTCTTCGACCAGCTTTCTTTCCCCCCTCTCTCTCTCTTTCCCCAACCGCACATGTTTTATACTTTTTACTTGTCAAACATGGGCTATTATTGTCAAATAATATAAGAAAGAGGCACAACATTGTGAAAATGATCTACAAGCTTCTGATAAACCAACTAAACGTAATGCCTCAACTCCTACAATTATTAGTACAGGAAATCTATGGAAAATACAGGATCAACCTCAAACTAATTGCAAAAAAACCCAAACTCAGCTGATTTTGTATCTTCAATATATCCTGCATAACAGAAAAAAGGTTGCCTGGAATTGTCTGAGGGGACAGTTTAGAAAATGGCCTGTACAGTGTGGCCACCATAGACATCCTATATAAGGCAAATATTTTCTAGATTTCCTTTTGCTTTAAAAATTTAGATACAAAATCAGCTGAGTTTGGGGTTTTTTTGCAATTAGTTTGAGGTCAAATTACATTATTACTGGATCCAAGTGTAATTAATGCATGTGGTTTTGTTGTGGTTTTCCCAGAGCTGGGAAGAACGAGCCTGAACCGGAGCAGCCCGTTCCCAGGAAGGTGGCCATCAAGATGCTGGCCGCGGTGGAGGACATTGACCCGGACGTCCTGGAGAGCATGCACTCCCTGGGCTGCTTCCGAGACAAGGACAAACTCACCAAAGACCTGCTGGCTGAAGAGTACGTATACAGTACTGTACATGACGGGGTTGTTTTTGGCAGCAAAATTAGATTTTTAGTTTCAGTCATTGAATAGTTTGAATTTAGTTTTTAGTCACATTTTAGTCACCCGGAATGTTTTAGTGTTTAGTCTAGTTTTAGTCGACTAAATGTCATGAGATTTCAGTCGACTAAATCTACGGTTGATTTAGTCGACTGAAATGTGTTTTGGCGGGCCTTGATGCCGTCGTAATGGCTGTTTTGCGGCGCGTTGTGAGCTTGTAGATCGGCTATTTTCAGCATGCAACTAATTGTAAAATGACTTATACTGGATCCACTAGTCCCTTCCTAACATTTTAGTCTAGTTTTTATTTGTTGACGAAATTGTCAGTATGTTTAGTCTTAATTTTAGTCATCATAGCTTAGTTTTCATTTAGTTTCCATGTAGTTTTCGTCAGTGGAAAAAGGTAGTCGACGGACATTTTTCATCTTAGTTTTAGTCGACGAAATCAACACCTGCTGTACATGAGATGGAGACCCAAGGAGGTAAGGTGTGGGGGGGGGGGGGGGGGGTGGGGGGACAGGTTAAATATGAAATAAGGGGAAAAAAACACTGAGGAAGCAGATTGGAAGGAAGACGGGACGGGTGGTGCAGGGGTGGGGCTGGTGGGGGGGTGGGGCTGACACCAGACATTTCTGTTGTCAGCTTGATGAATCCTTCTGGTTAAAATGTCTTCTGATGATAGAGTGTCGGGGGAGCCCTAGTCTTAACCAACAGACATGTTATAGTGATCTCTCTCTCTCTCTCTCTCTCTCTCTCTCTCTCTCTCTCTCTCTCTGTCTCTCTGTCTCTCTCTGTCTCTCTCTGTCTCTCTGTCTCTCTCTCTCTCTCTCTCTCTCTCTCTGTCTCTCTGTCTCTCTCTGTCTCTCTTTCTCTCTCTCTCTCTCTCTCTCTCTCTCTCTCTCCCTCCCTCCAGTGAGAGCGACAACCAGGAGAAGATGATCTACTTCCTGCTGCTGGACCGTAAAGAGAGGTACCCCAGCCAGGAGGACCAGAACTTGCCCCAGCGCACTGAAATAGGTCAGCTGATCTATACTTCATCTCATTCATACATATAGTCTCAGTTATGCACGTCGTTGGTGCTAATTTAAATGTCTTCCTGACAGTTTTCTGAAAATCCTTATGTTTCTGTATCAGTGGTGCTCACTATTTCATGTCAAGGACCCCAAAAACGTTATGTAATATGCCTCCGCCCCCCATCTGAAAATATGTTGTTCCAGGGACCTCCCCAGAAGCAAAGATTTTACTTAAAATGTAATATATATTCAAAGATTTGAGATTTTCACGATTTTAAAAAAATAGCAGATCTACAAGTTCATAGCGCGGCACCGAGTGCCGCGCTATGAACTTGTAGGTCTGCTATTTGTGGCGCACATCTTTGAATATAATATATTCTTTCAGAGCGAACCTTTTTAACTCAAATCTTTGCTTCTGGAGGGGTCCCTGGAACAACATATTTTCAGATGGGTGTGGTCGGTGGCCAATTACATATATATATATTTGGGGGTCCTTGACATGAAATATTGAGCACCACTGATATAGAAACATAGGTATTCCAGAAAACTGTCTAAAACTAGTTTAGAAGACATTTTTTTAAATGTCGACGTCGGGCTTAAATGGGCTAAACCTCCATGTCCCCCTGTACTGTACGTGTTCAGCGGACCCTCCCAGTAACCCTAACCCTGTACTGTACGTGTTCAGCGGACCCTCCCAGGAAGCGCGTGGATTCTCCCATGTTGAGTCGCCACGGCAAGAGGAGGCCAGAGAGGAAGTCTATGGAGGTGCTGTGCGTCACCGAGGGGGGGTCCCCTGTGCCCGTGAGACGGGCCATCGACATGGCCCACGGACAGAGGTACGCACTGTGTGTCACTATACTGTGTATTACCACTGTATCTGGAGTCTTGAGACGGGCCATCGACATGGCCCACGGACAGAGGTACGCACCGTGTGTCACTATACTGTGTATTACCACTGTATCTGGAGTCTTGAGACGGGCCATCGACATGGCCCACGGACAGAGGTACGCACTGTGTGTCACTATACTGTGTATTACCACTGTAGCTGGAGTCTCGCGTAGCCACACGACTATTCCACAATCTCCGAATGCTAGAGTCTGGAACTACACCGAGTAAGGACTAGAGTCTGGAACTACACCGAGTAAGGAAGCTAGAGTCTGGAACTACACCGAGTAAGGAAGCTAGAGTCTGGAACTACACCGAGTAAGGAAGCTAGAGTCTGGAACTACACCGAGTAAGGAAGCTAGAGTCTGGAACTACACCGAGTAAGGAAGCTAGAGTCTGGAACTACACCGAGTAAGGAAGCTAGAGTCTGGAACTACACCGAGTAAGGAAGCTAGAGTCTGGAACTACACCGAGTAAGGAAGCTAGAGTCTGGAACTACACCGAGTAAGGAAGCTAGAGTCTGGAACTACACCGAGTAAGGACTAGAGTCTGGAACTACACCGAGTAAGGAAGCTAGAGTCTGGAACTACACCGAGTAAGGAAGCTAGAGTCTGGAACTACACCGAGTAAGGACTAGAGTCTGGAACTACACCGAGTAAGGAAGCTAGAGTCTGGAACTACACCGAGTAAGGAAGCTAGAGTCTGGAACTACACCGAGTAAGGACTAGAGTCTGGAACTACACCGAGTAAGGAAGCTAGAGTCTGGAACTACACCGAGTAAGGACTAGAGTCTGGAACTACACCGAGTAAGGAAGCTGTGGCATTTCCCTTTTTATGAAAATATATTTGTAAAAGTTCTTTACATTTATTTTTTTTTAAAACATCCATTTATGCTAAGCAGCAAGCTATAGGCTATATGCTTGCTTAGATGATTTCTATTTATATTAGGATAAATGTGCGCGACTGTACGAAACGGAAATGGGGAGGACACTTTACAGCTTACTCATGATCAGAGCTTCCGTTGCTCCACACTGTATGACGGAAGCTTTTTCACATTTTTTATTTAACTACAATGTAACTACATTAGCATTACTTTTGACAGTTCAGAAACATATTTGACTTCCTTGATGTACCCTTGCATCGTACTGTACTGTACGCAGCTCTTTTAAATTGAATTCTGCTATAAAACAGTATATAAAAGGCTCTGTGAAGTATATTAATTAAAACATGAAAGTCCATAAAGTCTCGGTCAGAAGTTTCCTGGCAGTAGAATATCTTGCCAGAGGGAGGAGGGGGAGGGGCTGAGAGGGAGGAGGGGGAGGGGCTGAGAGGGAGGAGGGGGAGGGGCTGAGAGGGAGGAGGGGGAGGGGCTGCAGCTGCACCACTCACCAGGGAAGGAAGGAAGGAATGAGGGGATTAAACTTTGTATTATAAAACTAATAATAATACATATTATGATGATGCTCTCAACATCATGCTATACATGCAATTACTTTCTATTGCTAAATTTAGATGAAACTTGGGTTCCTCTCCTATTTACAGTAGGTGCAGTCCAGACAATTATAACGAATTATTAATAATTTAATTGTATTATTATTGTCCCTTAGGGACACTATAGGGTTGATGTGGTTAAAGAAAAAAGGTGCAACACAATGTTAACAAAACGTTCATCCGGTGCACATTTTAAGTTAAATAGGCAAACGAGTGAAAACCAGCGGGCTGAAAACAGAAGTCTGTCATCATGTTTGTGAAAAAAGTTGTATTCCTTCTCAAATGTCATGCTGGCATTGCAGGGCCTTTGCGATGTGTTTGTTGTGGAAATTCATATTGCATTGACAACAAAAACACGATTCATCATAGCCCTATCATCATAAAGCTACTACACAGTATACCCACACACCCACCACACACAGAGTCCTGAGGGGTTTTAGCATTATTATTATTATTGTCAGTGACAGCAGGGTGCTTGCATATTATAGTAACTAGTTATTAGTTATTGCTGCATACAGTACAAAGACTGAAAAGGCTCCTTTTTGCTGAAATAGCATCATTAAACTGGAGAGTACATTGTTGTTAAGGTTGTTAAGGCAAACCATGTAGGGAAGCTTCACAAAGACAGCTGGGCATTGCAAATGGAAGTGGCTTCCTTTAGTGTGGAAGTATGGTGAACATCAGTGTTGTTTTTTCTATTTTAGTTTTAGTCATAGTCTTTGGAATGAAACTTCATTTAGTTTTAGTCACATTTTAGTCACCCGGAATGTTTTAGTGTTAGTCTAGTTTTTAGTCGACTAAATATCATAAGCTTTTAGTCGACTAAATCTACAATTGATTTAGTATGCAACTAATTGTAAAATGACTTATAGTGGATCTCTTGTCCACTAGTCCCTTCCTAACATTTTAGTCTAGTTTTTATTTGTTGACAAAATTGTCAATATATTTAGTCTTAGTTTTAGTCATCATAGCTTAGTTTTCATTTAGTTTCCATTTAGTTTTCGTCAGTGAACGACGGACATTTTTCGTCTTAGTTTTAGTCGACGAAAACAACACTGGTGAACATGTCAGTGACCCTAGCATGATTAGTGTGGTAGTATGGTGGTCATGCTAGTGACCCTAGCATGATTAGTGTGGTAGTATGGTGGACATGTCAGTGACCCTAGCATGATTAGTGTGGTAGTATGGTGGACATGCTAGTGACCCTAGCATGATTAGTGTGGTAGTATGGTGGACATGCTAGTGACCCTAGCATGATTAGTGTGGTAGTATGGTGGACATGCTAGTGACCCTAGCATGATTAGTGTGGTAGTATGGTGAACATGCTAGTGACCCTAGCATGATTAGTGTGGTAGTATGGTGGACATGCTAGTGACCCTAGCATGATTAGTGTGGTAGTATGGTGGACATGCTAGTGACCCTAGCATGATTAGTGTGGTAGTATGGTGAACATGCTAGTGACCCTAGCATGATTAGTGTGGTAGTATGGTGGACATGCTAGTGACCCTAGCATGATTAGTGTGGTAGTATGGTGGACATGTCAGTGACCCTAGCATGATTAGTGTGGTAGTATGGTGGACATGTCAGTGACCCTAGCATGATTAGTGTGGTAGTATGGTGGACATGTCAGTGACCCTAGCATGATTAGTGTGGTAGTATGGTGGACATGTCGGTGACCCTAGCATGATTAGTGTGGGAGTATGGTGGACATGTCGGTGACCCTAGCATGATTAGTGTGGGAGTATGGTGGTCATGTCAGTGACCCTAGCATGATTAGTGTGGGAGTATGGTGGTCATGTCAGTGACCCTAGCATGATTAGTGTGGTAGTATGGTGGACATGCTAGTGACCCTAGCATGATTAGTGTGGTAGTATGGTGGACATGCTAGTGACCCTAGCATGATTAGTGTGGTAGTATGGTGAACATGTCAGTGACCCTAGCATGATTAGTGTGGGAGTATGGTGGACATGTCGGTGACCCTAGCATGATTAGTGTGGTAGTATGGTGGACATGTCAGTGACCCTAGCATGATTAGTGTAGAAGTATGGTGGACATGCTAGTGACCCTAGCATGATTAGTGTGGTAGTATGGTGGACATGCTAGTGACCCTAGCATGATTAGTGTGGTAGTATGGTGGACATGCTAGTGACCCTAGCATGATTAGTGTGGTAGTATGGTGGACATGCTAGTGACCCTAGCATGATTAGTGACCCTAGCATGATTAGTGTGGTAGTATGGTGAACATGTCAGTGACCCTAGCATGATTAGTGTGGTAGTATGGTGGACATGTCAGTGACCCTAGCATGATTAGTGTGGTAGTATGGTGGACATGTCAGTGACCCTAGCATGATTAGTGTGGTAGTATGGTGGACATGTCAGTGACCCTAGCATGATTAGTGTGGAAGTATGGTGAACATGTCAGTGACCCTATAGCATGATTAGTGTGGTAGTATGGTGGACATGTCAGTGACCCTAGCATGATTAGTGTGGTAGTATGGTGGACATGTCAGTGACCCTAGCATGATTAGTGTGGTAGTATGGTGGACATGTCAGTGACCCTAGCATGATTAGTGTGGTAGTATGGTGGACATGTCAGTGACCCTAGCATGATTAGTGTGGTAGTATGGTGGACATGCTAGTGACCCTAGCATGATTAGTGTGGTAGTATGGTGGACATGTCAGTGACCCTAGCATGATTAGTGTGGGAGTATGGTGGACATGTCAGTGACCCTAGCATGATTAGTGTGGTAGTATGGTGGACATGTCAGTGACCCTAGCATGATTAGTGTGGTAGTATGGTGAACATGTCGGTGACCCTAGCATGATTAGCGTGGAAGTATGGTCAACATGTCAGTGACCCTAGCATGATTAGTGTGGGAGTATGGTGGACATGCTAGTGACCCTAGCATGATTAGTGTGGGAGTATGGTGGACATGCTAGTGACCCTATAGCATGACCCAAAATGTTTCCTCCTGTTTTTCTCTTTCTCTCTCTCTTTTTTCATTTTCTTTTTTAGCTTGCCGTGAATGCACTCAAGTCTTTGCTTCAGTTTACTTTATGTTCTGTGATGGTTTTACAGCATTCTCTTACGGTGCCAACTCCTCTCTGATATCTGTACAACGCATGCTTTTGTTAACACATTTTGCGCCCAAAACGTCTGTGGATGTCTTGGGTATTACCGCACGTGCATAGCCCAAGACGTCTGTGGACGTCTGTGTTTTCGCCATTGAGAATGCATTTGGCGTTTAAATTAAATAACTCAGAAACTATAAAACATTTCAAAGTAAAAAGTTCCAGCATGTGTCTCCACAGTCAGCTGAATTATAAAAAATGTGAATGGATTTTCTAGGTGAAAGTGATTTTGGGCAGTTTTGCGTGGGCTCTCAATGTGTTAATAGGATTTCACCTTTTCTCTCCTCGTTGTGATTTTTCTCTTTCTGTCGTTTCTGTTTATATTTATTGTTTGGGTCTTGTTCTTCTTTCTTCCTGTCTGCCTCTTCAGCAAGTCTGTGTTCAGTAAAAGCTTGGATATCACAAACGCTAACTGCAGCAAGGAAGAAAGGTATAGTCTTTTCTTTTTTTCCCCTTTGCTTTGTCTTATCGCCTCATTTCATCCACAAGCACCAGGGCCTTTTGCAAAATCCATTTCCTTTAGCTCTTCCGCCATGTTTTCGATCGCTTAAGCCGATAATCTAGTTAGCGGGGGGGGGGAGTAAACGGCCTTTTGTACCATCCCACGACCATGACAAGATCTAACGAGATCTTAATGAGTGCTAGTTGTCGAAAGTGTTGTTTTCCTATAGCAAACTGAAGCAGCATAGTAAAACCTGAGTAGACTGCATAGCACAGTTTTCAGTTTTTTTTCTTCACCACCTAAAAAAATAAGAATAAACATGTTTCCCGCCTTCTTTTGTTCCCACTTCTTTGTTATCTGTCCCTCATCATGGCAGATTTTTAGGTCAACTCTCCATGTATTCTTGCTCGCTATCTCACTCTTCACAGTCGAATATGGAAGGTCTTATATAGTATTGGTCCTTTTTTACTCTCAAAGCTAAATGAACACTCTGGATTTTACTGTGACTGCCACCCTCTGTCTTTACCCGTCCTCCCCCGTGCGTGCGTGCGTGCGTGCGTGCGTGCGTGCGTGCGTGCGTGCGTGCGTGCGTGCGTGCGTGCGTGCGTGCGTGCGTGCGTGCGTGCGTGCGTTAATTGTGTTTGTCTCTGATGTGCTAGTCTGTTTGCTCACTGAGGCGTGCTGAGGACGGGGTTATCTCATCACTGGCAGTGCATGGCCCTCCGGCCGGCCCGTGCTTTTCTTTCCTCCTCCGATGCCGTCCGTTGCCTCAACCTCGACCTTGCGTCTGAGTTTATGGACGTTCGCTCAACGGGGCCAACCAGTGATTAGCATACATTAACTGGCCCTGAGAACACAGACGGAGAACTCTTTACATACATTAACTGGCCATGAGAATACAGACGGAGAACTCTTTACATACATTAACTGGCCCTGAGAACACAGACGGAGAACTCTTTACATACATTAACTGGCCCTGAGAACACAGACGGAGAACTCTTTACATACATTAACTGGCCCTGAGAATACAGATGGAGAACTCTTTACATACATTAACTGGCCCTGAGAATACAGACGGAGAACTCTTTACATACATTAACTGGCCCTGAGAATACAGACGGAGAACTCTTTACATACATTAACTGGCCCTGAGAATACAGACGGAGAACTCTTTACATACATTAACAGACCCTGAGAATACAGACGGAGAACTCTTTACATACATTAACTGGCCATGAGAATACAGACAGAGAACTCTTTACATACATTAACTGGCCCTGAGAATACAGATGGAGAACTCTTTACATACATTAACTGGCCCTGAGAATACAGACGGAGAACTCTTTACATACATTAACTGGCCCTGAGAATACAGACGGAGAACTCTTTACATACATTAACTGGCCCTGAGAATACAGACGGAGAACTCTTTACATACATTAACAGACCCTGAGAATACAGACGGAGAACTCTTTACATACATTAACTGGCCATGAGAATACAGACAGAGAACTCTTTACATACATTAACTGGCCCTGAGAATACAGATGGAGAACTCTTTACATACATTAACTGGCCCTGAGAACACAGATGGAGAACTCTTTACATACATTAACTGGCCCTGAGAATACAGATGGAGAACTCTTTACATACATTAACTGGCCATGAGAATACAGACGGAGAACTCTTTACATACATTAACTGGCCCTGAGAATACAGATGGAGAACTCTTTACATACATTAACTGGCCCTGAGAATACAGATGGAGAACTCTTTACATACATTAACTGGCCCTGAGAATACAGACGGAGAACTCTTTACATACATTAACTGGCCCTGAGAATACAGATGGAGAACTCTTTACATACATTAACTGGCCCTGAGAATACAGATGGAGAACTCTTTACATACATTAACTGGCCCTGAGAATACAGATGGAGAACTCTTTACATACATTAACTGGCCATGAGAATACAGACGGAGAACTCTTTACATACATTAACTGGCCCTGAGAATACAGATGGAGAACTCTTTACATACATTAACTGGCCCTGAGAACACAGACGGAGAACTCTTTACATACATTAACTGGCCCTGAGAATACAGACGGAGAACTCTTTACATACATTAACTGGCCCTGAGAATACAGATGGAGAACTCTTTACATACATTAACTGGCCCTGAGAACACAGACGGAGAACTCTTTACATACATTAACTGGCCCTGAGAATACAGACGGAGAACTCTTTACATACATTAACTGGCCCTGAGAACACAGACGGAGAACTCTTTACATACATTAACTGGCCCTGAGAATACAGACGGAGAACTCTTTACATACATTAACTGGCCATGAGAACACAGACGGAGAACTCTTTACATACATTAACTGGCCCTGAGAACACAGACGGAGAACTCTTTACATACATTAACTGGCCCTGAGAATACAGATGGAGAACTCTTTACATACATTAACTGGCCCTGAGAATACAGACGGAGAACTCTTTACATACATTAACTGGCCCTGAGAATACAGACAGAGAACTCTTTACATACATTAACTGGCCCTGAGAATACAGATGGAGAACTCTTTACATACATTAACTGGCCATGAGAACACAGACGGAGAACTCTTTACATACATTAACTGGCCCTGAGAATACAGATGGAGAACTCTTTACATACATTAACTGGCCCTGAGAATACAGATGGAGAACTCTTTACATACATTAACTGGCCATGAGAATACAGACGGAGAACTCTTTACATACATTAACTGGCCCTGAGAATACAGACGGAGAACTCTTTACATACATTAACTGGCCCTGAGAATACAGACGGAGAACTCTTTACATACATTAACTGGCCCTGAGAATACAGACGGAGAACTCTTTACATACATTAACTGGCCCTGAGAATACAGATGGAGAACTCTTTACATACATTAACTGGCCCTGAGAATACAGACGGAGAACTCTTTACATACATTAACTGGCCCTGAGAATACAGACGGAGAACTCTTTACATACATTAACTGGCCCTGAGAATACAGACGGAGAACTCTTTACATACATTAACTGGCCCTGAGAATACAGACGGAGAACTCTTTACATACATTAACTGGCCCTGAGAATACAGACGGAGAACTCTTTACATACATTAACTGGCCATGAGAACACAGATGGAGAACTCTTTACATACATTAACTGGCCCTGAGAATACAGACGGAGAACTCTTTACATACATTAACTGGCCCTGAGAATACAGACGGAGAACTCTTTACATACATTAACTGGCCCTGAGAATACAGATGGAGAACTCTTTACATACATTAACTGGCCCTGAAAATACAGACGGAGAACTCTTTACATACATTAACTGGCCCTGAGAATACAGACGGAGAACTCTTTACATACATTAACTGGCCATGAGAATACAGACGGAGAACTCTTTACATACATTAACTGGCCCTGAGAATACAGATGGAGAACTCTTTACATACATTAACTGGCCCTGAAAATACAGACGGAGAACTCTTTACATACATTAACTGGCCCTGAGAATACAGACGGAGAACTCTTTACATACATTAACTGGCCATGAGAATACAGACGGAGAACTCTTTACATACATTAACAGACCCTGAGAACACAGACGGAGAACTCTTTACATACATTAACTGGCCCTGAGAATACAGACGGAGAACTCTTTACATACATTAACTGGCCCTGAGAATACAGACGGAGAACTCTTTACATACATTAACTGGCCCTGAGAATACAGACGGAGAACTCTTTACATACATTAACTGGCCCTGAGAATACAGACGGAGAACTCTTTACATACATTAACTGGCCATGAGAATACAGACGGAGAACTCTTTACATACATTAACTGGCCCTGAGAATACAGACGGAGAACTCTTTACATACATTAACTGGCCATGAGAATACAGACGGAGAACTCTTTACATACATTAACTGGCCCTGAGAATACAGACGGAGAACTCTTTACATACATTAACTGGCCCTGAGAATACAGATGGAGAACTCTTTACATACATTAACTGGCCATGAGAATACAGACGGAGAACTCTTTACATACATTAACAGACCCTGAGAATACAGACGGAGAACTCTTTACATACATTAACTGGCCCTGAGAATACAGACGGAGAACTCTTTACATACATTAACTGGCCCTGAGAATACAGACGGAGAACTCTTTACATACATTAACTGGCCCTGAGAACACAGACGGAGAACTCTTTACATACATTAACTGGCCATGAGAATACAGACGGAGAACTCTTTACATACATTAACAGACCCTGAGAATACAGACGGAGAACTCTTTACATACATTAACTGGCCCTGAGAATACAGACGGAGAACTCTTTACATACATTAACTGGCCCTGAGAATACAGACGGAGAACTCTTTACATACATTAACTGGCCCTGAGAATACAGACGGAGAACTCTTTACATACATTAACTGGCCCTGAGAACACAGATGGAGAACTCTGAGAATACAGACGGAGAACTCTTTACATACATTAACTGGCCCTGAGAACACAGACGGAGAACTCTGAGAATACAGACGGAGAACTCTTTACATACATTAACTGGCCCTGAGAACACAGACGGAGAACTCTGAGAATACAGACGGAGAACTCTTTTTAACGGTGGAACAAGAGAGCAAAACGGGGATGAAAACATTCAAACAATTATGTTCCAATCACTGGAAAAGTGTTTACTTCTGTTATCAAATTTGCTGTGAGCAATAGCTTAAAGGACCACTTCACCACTTTTCAACATCTCTTCATATAATTGGTCCTCACTAATGTTCATGATAAAACAGCCCTCATAGGAGGGCTTTGGGCAGTTCGGACACCCTTACCAGTGACATCATTAGGCAGATTTATTTTTAAACAAGATTTGTTTTAAAATATATTTAGATTTTTATTATCGTGAGAACGATGGCTTCAACTTTTGCATTGCAACTTTTCAGGAAAAGAAAGCCTGCCGTTTCTATTAGCTTGGATTCACCATCGATAATGTCACTGGTGGACGGGTTTCTGAACTACCCACAGCCCTCCTATGAGACACAGACTGAGTAGGAAAAAATGGTGGTATTTTATCATGAACATTAGTTAGGACCAATTATAGGAAGAGAAGTTGAAAAGTAGTGAAGTGGACCTTTAATCCAGTTTTAAACATATAATTTAGCTATTGAAAAATAGCAGATCTACAAGCTCATATTGCGCCACCGAGTGGCGCGCTACGAGCTTGTAGGTCTGCTATTTTTGAAAAATCGTTAAAATGTGGTGCAAATCTTAGAATATATATTCTTTCAGAGCGAATGTTTTTAACTCAAACCTTTGCTTCTGGGGGGGTCCCTGGAACACCATATTTTCAGATGGGGGTCTGCGGCCAATTACAGATATTGTTTGGGGGTTCTTGACATGAAATAGTTTGAGAACCACTGATAATAGAAACATAGGGTTTTTCAGAAAACTGTCAGGATTTAGAAGACATTTGTAGAATCTATAGTCAGGTCTAAATGGGTTAACGACAGACTTTGACCCATTTTGGACGGGAACCCTTTTTGGTGTTTCAAGCATTATGTTATACTTTAGCTATTGAAAAATAGCAGATCTACAAGCTCATAGCGCGCCACCGAGTGGCACGCTATGAACTTGTAGGTCTGCTATTTTTGAAAAATCGTAAAAATGTGGCGCAAATCTTTGAATATATATTCTTTCAAAGTGAATGTTTTTAACTCGGGTCTAAATGGATTAAAATGCTCCTGTGAGTCCAGGTGAATGGCGGTAGGATAATGTGTAGCACATTAACAGAGGTCTCCTCCGTGTCGGGTTGTATTGGAGGGCAGTCCTCCCGTTAGCCCATTTTGACCTGAGATCAGATTCTAAAAATGTCTTCTAATCCTGACAGTTTTCTGAAAAAGCTATGTTTCTATGTCAGTCGTTCTTCGATTTTTCAAAAATAACAGACCTACAAGTTCATAGCGCGCCACTCGGTGCCGCGCTATGAACTTGTAGATCTGCTATTTTTCAATAGCTAAAGCATAACATAATGCTAACACCAAAAGGGGTTCCCGCCCAACATGGGTTAAACCTGTCCAGCCATTCGTCTCTCTAAAGCATCCCCCCCTGGCAGAATAGTTACTACCGTATGCTACTGTATTTTACGGTTATTACCTCAAGATAAGCATCGTCCTTTCACAGTGAACGCCATTTTCATTTGTCATGTTTTTTTTTCTTTTTCTTGAGACCATTTCACATTGCGGCACAATTTATTTATTTTATATCGTAGAGATGCGTTATTGGTACTCGTACGTCAGGGCTTTAAGCAACTAGTCGACTAGTAAATCCACTAGTTGACCTTGCTGGTACTAGTTGACTAGTTGATAAGAAAAAAAAGGATTTTTATTTTCCCCGTTTTTGTAGGCCTCAAGATCAGCTAGAATGCTAGATTATAGTCACAATGTACACAGGTTTTAAATGTAGCTTTTACATGATGGGTAGTTAAACAACTAGACTAGTAAACTAGGCAACTATAGTCAACTAGTAAAAATCACTATAATTGAAAGGTCTACCGTACGGAAGTCCCAACATTTCATTTCTCATGACATCCACATACTGTATAGCATTGCATGGAACGTTTCAAAAACGCTTTGCCCATCAGCTCAGAAATCTAATCAGCGATGCCACTGAGTGTGTGTGTGTGTGTGTGTGTGTGTGTGTGTGTGTGTGTGTGTGTGTGTGTGTGTGTGTGTGTGTGTGTGTGTGTGTGTGTGTGTGTGTGTGTGTGTGTGTGTGTGTGTGTGTGTGTGTGTGTGTGTGTGTGTGTGTGTGTGTGTGTGTGTGTGTGTGTGTGTGCGCGCGCGTGCGAGCGAGAGTGTGTGTGTCTTCGAGCATATTTAAACATGATTTACTGTTTCAATTTCCATCTCCAACAAAGGCAAGTCATTCGTGGACAATTAAATCCCAAAGAGTTGTGCGCCGGACTCCGCGTGACGTTGCGACGGGGGAGGGAGGGGGGGACGGGACGAGAGGGAGGGGGCTCAGACGGGGGAGGGAGGGGGGGGGGGACGAGACGATGGCTCGGGAGACAGGGAGATATGAAAAGTTAATGAGTCGCAAATGAAAAATGAATACGGTACGCTCGTTGTGAGGAGAATA
>NC_136808.1:60556579-60566579 GCF_951216825.1 Electrona antarctica | reverse complement strand
AGACACTTACAGTATTTACTTGTAATTTCACACATTTCGGGGTAGAGCTGAGTGGGTGCAGTACATCTTCCCACCAGAAAGTAAGATGCCCCATTACATACAAATAAAGTACTCAAATGTTTTACTTGAGTAAAAGTATCAATACTGCAATATGGAAATACTCTCGTTACAAGTAAAAGTCAGAAATCATCATTGTTGTTATACGTATCATTTAATTGTCACAAAAACTCGCCACAGACAGCCAATGTTGTGGAAACTTTGGAAAGGCTTTGATTCTGTCTGTTGATAGACACTATAGACTGGAGATGACTATTAGTGATCAGCATTCACACTTAAAGCTGCTATAAGCAATAATATGTCAACATTTTAATGACCTTTCTTTTTAAATTCAGACAGCCAGCAATGGGTAGAACGTTCCCAAAAAATGTTTAGTGTCTGTGACACATCTAGGGGCCGCAATCTGCATTCAAAGATTTTCCTAGAAGCTTTTTTCGGCCAAAGACAAAGCTTCTAGGAACATCTTTGAATGCAGATTGCGGCCCCTAGATGTGTCACAGAGACTACATTTTTGGGGAGCGTTCTACCAGCCTTGCTGGCTGTCTGAATACCAAAAGAAAAAAGAAAAAAAAAGGTCATTAAAATGTTGACATATTATTGCTTATAGCAGCTTTAACACATCCCCCATTGATGCTTGCAACTAGGGATTCAAGAATTCAAGGCCTTGAGAGCGCATTCTTAATGGAAATCACTGCCTCAATGCTGCTAAGCCAAAATAGAAAGGTTACATTTGCAACTCCAAATCTTCCAGCCCCTAGCTCTCTGTGTGACATTTCATATTGTATTAACGCCAAGGAATTCTAAAATTAACTCTCAAGGCAAGGACACACGTTTCATGTTTGTTTATTGCAGTCTGTTCAAGTTTGATAACATACTGTACTGTAAAATAATGTGATAGATATAAATTCATGTGGGGATCTTGCGGTTTGCTTTAGTTTAGATCAGTAAACAGTTTAGATCAGTAAACAGCGGTTTAGCATCATGTTATTCATGTATCCTGCTATTCACTATAATATTTCTGTGGCATACAAAACAGGAACCCAGGCACGCACAGTTACGTCTTATTTGAAGAATTTACGTAATCACTTAATGGGATAGTTCAGATTTTTTTTAACTTAAGCCAAATACTTAATATAGTGGTTGCAACTGTATTGCCCGAGTCCCGTGGTGGGAGTTCTGCTCTGGTTTTGGTGAAATATTAAGTAGTAGTTCCGGTCATTTTGTGGGGGGGGCACGCATTAAAAGTAAATTAATCCACAACACTAACGTCATTTGTATTGTTGACCTGTTTCTAAAATATTAGTGCAACTTTCGTTCATTTTTTTACCCCTCTATCACACGGAACTATGTTTTTTGTGTCCATATCACTACGACCCAAAAAATAGTTCCATGTGATAGAGGGGTCAAAGTTGAACGAAAGTTGCACTCATATTTTAGAAATAGGTCAACAATACAAATTATGCTAGTTTTGTGAATTAATTTACTTTTACTGCGTGGCCCCCTGTACCCCCCACAAAATGACCGGAACTACTTAATATTCACCAAAACCAGAGCAGAACTCCCACCACGGAACAATCAATGAATACAGTTGCAACCACTATATTAATAACAAGTATTTCATACAACTTAAGTTAAATCTGAACTATCCCTTTAACATAATGTTATATATATATACTAGTGGGCTGTACTATATTACATTATACTATATCACCATGCAATGCTGCCATAATGTGTTGACTACAATAGTATACTACACGTCCCTCTACTATAATATACTGTACTATACCACAGTGTACTACAATAAGTTATACTTGACTGTACAGTTGGAGGCCATCGATATTGTCCTTTTCTTTTTGCTGAGGTTTGCGTGATCTGCGCAAAAGGACAGTTAACCCATTTTGGGCGGGAACCCCTTTTGGTGTTTTAAACATTGTTATAATTTAGCTATTGAAAAATAGCAGATCTACAAGCTCATAGCGCGCCACCGAGTGGCGCGCTACGAGCTTGTAGGTCTGCTATTTTTGAAAAATCGTGAAAATATTTATTTCAGAAAACTGGAGGATTTAGAAGGATTTAAAAAAAAATTGAGGTCAGGCCTAAATGGGTCAAATGATAAGGGACAATATCGGTGGCACCCAACTGTACGTGTATTAAAGTACATCATTATTGTACTAGAGCTGTGTGATAGTACCGTACTGTATAGCTGCTTCATTCCATGGCATCGCGCATGCATCGTAGCTGCTTTCCCAGGTGAAGGGTGAAGCTAAACCTGGTTAGCTTTGATGCTGGTTCACTTTGCTGAGGAATGGTTTGCCACAGCTGTCCTCTCTGACATGGCTAACTGTGCTAATGGCATGTTTCTGTTTTTGTTTGTTTTGTTCTTTCTTTCTTGCACTCTCACCAACCCCTGCCTGCCTGCTGTGTCACTCGCTTCACCTTCTCCTCAACTCATCCTGCCACATCCTGTGTTTACGTTCCTGCTGCGTTGCTCATGGAAATATATATTTTTTTTGACTGGGCTGTGGTGGTTTTTATTTTCTTATATTTATCTGTTTTTTTTTAAATTATACTGTACTCTGTCACCTGGACTCTGGCCGTTGCTTTCTCATTGGCCCACGCTGCACTGTGCATCCTTAAACGGTTGCATGTATACCCAATCTCAGCCCGTCAGACGGTTTTTCATCCCGCCCCAGTCCCCAGACTTCTGTCAGTCCCCCAACTGCAGCCCCACCCACTCTGCCGAGGCCCGCCTCAACGGGGTGGGGCCCCGCATCACCCCTAACTCCTACCAGCCAAAGATGGGGTCTCCCCTCATGCACCCACGCACACAGACCCTCCCAGCCAAGCCCAAAGTATCAGAGAAGCCCCTCCAGACCACCCGCTCCAACCCGCTGCCCAGCTCGGCGGAAGGGCCCGCCGCCCCCAAGTCAGAGCCCTCCACTCCCTGCCAGCCCCTGGCCCCCTGTATCCCCAACAGCCCGCGGGTGAGGCGCCACCCGCCCCTCACGGTGCCCCCCAAGCTGTCCATCCCCCTGTCGCCGGTGCCCCCCATGTCCCCCCTCCGGCGGCACCACGTCTACCCTGACCACAATGGCAAATGTGTATCCATCGCATCGCAGGTGACTCCCCACCCCTCCCCCCGGGGCAGCCCTCTCCCCACCCCCAAAGGCACCCCCGTGCACACGCCCAAGGACAGCCCGGCGGGCACCCCGAGCCCCACGCCTCCGCCCAGCCCCTCCATCGGCGGCCTGCCCTGGAGGACGCGCCTCAACTCCATCAAGAACAGCTTCCTGGGCTCGCCCCGCTTCCACCGCAGGAAAATGCAAGGTACCGTACTGCTGGCGGCGAGAGGTACCGTACCGAGAGGCAGCGGCTGTTTGGTCGGTTTGGTTACTGGGTCATATCGTACCTCTCTGTCGGATGGAAACCTTGTATCTCCAAATCCGTTACTTTTCAGGAAATGTAAAGAGAGGGTGTGTGTTCCAGTGGATCCAGTGTTAAAGGGCCTTTCAAACGTGAAGCGATATAACGCGCCTATAGTTCATTTTCAATGAGACCTGCGTTTTTGCACGGAAAAGTCACGGTGCGACAACGCAAGCGTATTTACGTGAGCGCGGTCCCGTGAATTTGTTGCGTGCGTGCTCGTTACGTGCACACGCCCGCGACTCACCAGACCTGGATTCTGTTTAGCTTTTTTTTTTACGGTTGCGTCGTTGATCCAGGCAACAACGCCTGCGTTCCTCGCTTCCTGTTTGAAAAGCCCTTTAGTCAGTGATGATTTAGTCACAAGCTCTTTTTAAAACCTTCCATTGGTTCAGTTATTATTAAATCCACAGACAGGCTTGACCACTTTCACTTTCAAAATGATCTACACAGACGGGCACTGTCCACTTGGTAAAATGATTCGATAGTGAAAAATGAAAATAGCAGAAACACTCGACCAAGTAGTCAAAGTAGGGTGCTCATTTATGAAGGGGGGAAAACTAAAGTTGAAATATGGACACACAAGGTTTGTGCCCGACAGCTAGGATAATGTTTTGTTTTGATGTTATCTGTATTCCTGTATATGATAAACTGTGGCAGCAGAGGATGCAGCCAGCCAGGCACAAACGGCCACTTTTCTCATGGGCCCAGAGGAGCTGCTGCTAATAGCTGCATTTAGTCATGGCTCCCAGCCTTATCAGTCGACCCCCTCAGCCTCCGGGCCATGTCTTGTAGAAGATAGCATCCCATTACAGTGAGTGGAAAATGTGTCCTTTTTTTGGCTTTATTAAGACCAATTTTGACCTGAGGCCGATTCTACAAATGGCTTCTAAATCAGTGGTTCTCACACTTTCAAGATTCTTTTCAAAATGTAGCAGATGTACAAGATCACAGCGTGGCACATCTGTTTGTATCTGCTTGTATATTGTATCTATATCGTCTTAGTTTTAGTCGACAAAAACAACACTGATCCCTGATTCCCTGTCTCTGTTGGTTCCACAGTCCCCACCCAAGAAGACATGTCCAGCCTCACCCCAGACTCATCCCCAGAGTGAGTGCTACACACACACACACACACACACACACACACACACACACACACACACACACACACACACACACACACACACACACACACACACACACACACACACACACACACACACTTTATGTCCAGCCTCACCCCCAGACTCATCCCCAGAGTGAGTGCTACACACACACACACACACACACACACACACACACACACACACACACACACACACACACACACACACACACACACACACACACACTTTATGTCCACCCTCACCCCAGACTCATCCCCAGAGTGAGTGCTACACACACACACACACACACACACACACACACACACACACACACACACACACACACACACACACACACACACACACACACACTTTATGTCCAGCCTCACCCCAGACTCATCCCCAGAGTGAGTGCTACACACACACACACACACACACACACACACACACACACACACACACACACACACACACACACACACTTTATGTCCAGCCTCACCCCAGACTCATCCCCAGAGTGAGTGCTACACACACACTTTCACTTTATTTTTGAGTGGTGTAAACCACTCCTACAACTGGCTTTGTTTGTCTGTCTGTCTGTGCTCAAAAAATTAGCACGGTTGCTATGGTCACCCAGTTCACACGGGTGTGATTTCATTACGTTAGACATTACGTCAGACCACAGCTGATCAGTCTATATAAGACCTTACATCACTCAGTTCACACGGGTGTGATTTTTTTATTTTAGTGCAACACCCCAAGGGGTCTCTGCATTTTTACTAGTTGACTAGTTGCCTAGTTTAGTTGTTTAACTAGGCCTACCTATTATGTTTGTTTTTTTTTTAATAATTGTTGTACATTTAAAAACTGTGTACATTGGTGACTATAACTATAATCTAGCTGATCTTTTGATTCCTACAAAAATGGAGAAAAAAAGTTTATTTTTCTTCTTATCAACTAGTCAACTAGTACCAACAAGGTCGACTAGTTGCTTAAAGCCCTACAGCACACATGGTTACACAATATTAGTACTCCGTCCTAGTAGTCACATTCCTCAAGATGTCTCACGGATTGATTTTCTTGATGCTAGAGAAATTATGTCATAGTTTGTCTCTATCACGATCACTTGTCCCCCTTGCCATCTGGGTATAATTATGACACTGACACATGGTATAGTAAGTGTTTCACCAAACCGTTTTTTTTGCTTTGCTTATTGAGTTTTTTTCATGTAGTGGAATTTAGATGAATTAAACTAATTTCTAGCTACAGTCACTGACTGCTGACCATGAATGGTCCAAAATTAATTTGGTTTATAATTCTTTAGTTCTCCGAACCTTGACTCGCTACTTGCTCATTTCAAGTTTTTTTGCAAGCGCTTCAATATAATATTCCAATCTTAATTGGCAAAATTCCTTAGCAATATGATGTCAGTCAGAATTCATGTTTAGTAATAGACATATTAAAAAGGATTCCTGCTGTGACTCCTGGGCAGCTATTTTTTGAGGCGCAACCAAGCACTCTTTAGCTAGTGGAGCTGCGGAGATGGATTTTTAAAAATAAATTGTTCAACGCAAAATGCTGCGTTCCAAGTTCAGGAGAGCAATTCTCCTGAATGCTGCCTTCCGGCATGGCATGGAACGGAGAGGAGGGCATTTTGCATTTCTTTCACCATGTAGTAAATGCTGCATTGGTGGTCTGGAGAGGGCGGTTGTTTTACAGAGGGGTAAAAGGGCAGGGGCTGAAGCCCCCTTTGATGTCTATGTGTGCACGCCCCTGATAGTCTCTCTCTTCCCCGCAGGCTGGCCAAGAAGTCCTGGTTCGGCAACTTCATCAACCTGGAGAAGGAGGAGCAGATCTTCATCGTGATCAGAGACAAGCCACTCAGCTCTATAAAGGCAGACATCGTCCACGCCTTTCTCTCTGTAAGACCTCCAGCAAACCCTCTCGTCAATCATCAGTGTGTTCATAGAGCTATTCTCTTGGCGTGTCATTGCACATCTGTTGTGTTACAATTATCACCATTCTTTTGACCATGGTGCGCTTCAGCTTCATTGGTCAGGAGGTGCACGGCACTGCACGCACATCCCAAGCTAATTCAACGGGTGCTCGAACAGAAAGAACAAACTGCAAAAGAAAGAAGAAGTCATGCACACATGTTTTTTGTAAGCTCCCCAAAAACGTTAATTACCAAGGCGGCAAAAAAACACAACGTTTTGGCCTCTGTGGCCTTCGTCAGGTCATCATTACACCTATCATATATCGATATACCATCACCTGAGGTGATGTTGGCATCAAACACAAGACATAATACTATCATATATTGATATACCATCACCTGAGGTGATGTTGGCAGCAAACACAAGACATATAACTTATGGAACAGTGATATGCTTGCTGCTCGGGTGTCACAGGGGTCAAATCCTGTCCACCCACCACCGCAGAGAGTAAGGGCTGATAGACTGTCAGCAGGGGGTGTTGAAGAGGAGTATAGTAGTAAGGTCAGGAGTATAGTAGTAACGTATAGTAGTAACGTATAGTAGTAACAGGAGTATAGTAGTAACGTCCTCCCAGTCAGGGACGTGCAGAGAGCGTTAGAGGGGCAGGGGCTGAAATCCCGTTAAGTACAGTACTTTAGTAAAAGTACTTAGTTACTTTCCACCACTGCTCTGTCCTCAACCCTCTCTCTCCCTCTCCCTCTCCCTCTCCCTCTCCCTCTCCACTCCTCCCATCAGATCCCCAGTCTGAGCCACAGTGTGATCTCTCAGACCAGTTTCCGGGCGGAATACAAGTCCACAGCTGGTCCCACCGTGTTCCAGAAGCCCGTTAAGTTCCAGGTGGACATCACCTACACGGAGAGCAACGGCGCCACCAAGGAGAACGGCATCTACTCTGTCACCTTTACGCTGCTGTCAGGTAGCGCCCGCCCGCCCGCACGCACACACGCACGCACGCACGCACGCACGCACGCACGCACGCACGCACGCACGCACGCACGCACGCACGCACGCACGCACGCACAAATTAATACCAAGCACACACAGTTCAGGCAGACATCTCGTCCCAATGAACAAAAGCAAGGGCTCGCTACTCACTTTGTAATGCTCCAGGTATTTTTATTCACAATCACAGCAGGCAGGACATACAATGTTTTGACCGGTATTGGTCTTTCTCAAGTATCAATGAGATAACAGGAAATCATTCATTTCAGTGTGGACAAAAGAGCCATCAGCCCCATCTGGTGTTGTGGGGTGGCAACAATTACAACATGATTAGCAAACAAAAACATGATTGGCAAACATTCTTTCCGTTTGATATCAACGGGAAAGCGCTAGGACGTGTACACACCAACACACGTCGTCGCAATCAGCCGGTTGGATTAGCTATGGCGTTTCCACACGTCGTATAAGGTCTGAATGTGTTAACACCGCCGGGTCTTCCGTCTCTCCTCGTCTTGTCTCTCCTTAAAGGTCCGAGTCGGCGTTTTAAGCGCGTGGTGGAGACCATCCAAGCCCAGCTCCTCAGCTCCAACGACCAGCCAGGGGCTCAGCCACAAATATCTGGTAAGTAAGATTCCTCCTTGGCAGCCGGTCTCCCCACCACCGCCCCCCCCCCCCTCTCTCTCTCTCTCAGCATCCTGGCACAGAATCCTCGCAGCACTCGGCCCCACTCGGCTCGGATCGGCTCGGCTCGGCTCACCACACGCTTAAAGCCCCACAGCATCTCCACGATGTCACGCACACGCCTAAACACATGCACATGGTGCACACTGCACAGGCACATGTACGGATGTACACACAGCGCTCACATGCTTGCAAACGCATTCATTCACTCAGAGTACGAGTGAGATTGACATGTTATTATGTAACTGTTATTAATACAGGTAATGAATCTCACCCAGGGACAGAGACACAAAGGCCCCTTTTCCACCGGTTGGTTTCCAATAGGAACCGGTTCAGTTCTTTTCCACCGGTTGGTTCCCAATAGGAACCGGTTCAGTTATTTTCCACCGGTTGGTTCCCAATGGGAACCGGTTCAGTTCTTTTCCACCGGTTGGTTCCCAATGGGAACCGGTTCAGTTCTTTTCCACCGGTTGGTTCCCAATGGGAACCGGTTCAGTTCTTTTCCACCGGTTGGTTCCCAATGGGAACCGGTTCAGTTCTTTTCCACCGGTTGGTTCCCAATGGGAACCGGTTCAGTTCTTTTCCACCGGTTGGTTCCCAATGGGAGGTTGGGAACCGGTTCAGTTCTTTTTGGTTCTTAGTCCATGAGCCAGAGCTCCAAAATTGGAACGTTAATTATGAATTGAGTGGGCAAAACCATACATTAGATTGTTATCACCATGAAACTTCCCCAATTGAGCACTTACACGAAGACAATGATTTATTGTATTACAAATGTCACATTTTTAAATATGCAAATGAGGCATTATGTAGGAAAATATGCAGAATAATCGAAAATATGAAAAAGCTACTACTGTGGAAGGGTTATCATGTATTCATTTACTTGTCTTGATCAACAATTTAATATAGCTCTAGTTTTTTGGAGCTCTGGCTCATGGACTAAGAACCAAAAAGAACTGAACTGGTGGCAAGGGGGTCAAAGTGGAACGGGTCACACGTACTGTTCAAAGGTTGACTTGCTCAGGTACTGTTCAATAATATTGAACGAGGGGGGAAAGGTTTGAAGGTTTTTAGAAATATGTTGTCTATACTATATACTGTAGTTACTATATAGTAGACTATATTGTATCTATTTTGCATGCACTATATTATAGTACATGCAAAATATAAGTCTTTGTGAAGGATAGGCAGCCAGCTCAATCCGTGTCAATGATGAACTCGCCTCCGCTAGCTTCTCTCCACAGAAAATACCCACGCCCCCCCCCCCTCCCCTCCCCACCCACCCTGCAACGCTTTGAAGTCCCGTCCGATTTAACTGCACATTTTTTGGGCTGCCTATGGATAGATGGATGATAAGAAAATATGGAAGTAAAAAACAGACCGTTGTGTTTTCTTGTCCATGTTAGTTTTGTCTCGTAGTGTGAACAGAGTTTTGTTCCTGTACTGTATATGTGGGTTATTTACTTGATAATGGTCCCCTCTGGTGGTGGAGCAGGGTAGTACACAATAAGCAGCTCAGTGCGATATTAGGTGAATCAAGTTGTTAGCAAAATGTATTGGTACTGGTAGTATTACAGTTGTGTCAGCCATGAAGGACTCTAGTGTATTTGATATCAGCATAATGACATGTAGCAGTCCGAGTAGCCATAATGACATGTAGCAGTCTGAGTAGCCATAATGACATGTAGCAGACCGAGTAGCCATAATGACATGTAGCAGTCTGAGTAGCCATAAATGTAGCAGTCTGAGTAGCCATAATGACATGTAGCAGTCCGAGTAGCCATAATGACA
>NC_136808.1:60511579-60551579 GCF_951216825.1 Electrona antarctica | reverse complement strand
GTGCGTGCGTGCGTGCGTGCGTGCGTGCGTGCGTGCGTGCGTGCGTGCGTGCGTGCGTGCGTGCGTGCGTGCGTGCGTGCGTGCGTGCGTGCGTGCGTGCGTGCGTGCGTGCGTGCGTGCGTGCGTGCGTGCGTGCGTGCGTGTACGCGCTACTGCGTGCGCTTGTGTATATGTTGATGTGCACAAATGTGAGGCCCTAAAACGAACAGCTCATATCTTTGCATGGGAATGTTCTTTATTCAGTCTACCCCCACCTGCAGCTCTTCCATATTTGAAATCAAAGGAGAAACATAAATGCAAATCAAATTTATACCAGAAATCTTTCAATCACACAACGACGGTATGTCACTGCCAAAAGCATGATGGGTAAGTTATGGGACTCTTATAAGCAACACTGATGTTGGACTTTACAACTAAATCAAATGCATTTGAATCAATGAAGTGTAAACCTTTGGGATGTTGTTGTATGGTTGCATGTTTGTCTTCACTGGTGGTTGTTTTACCACACATGGCCAGAGAACCTAAGTCTTTGTATGGAATGGATTGTTTGTGCAGAGAAGATGGGGAGTTCCTCGGAGCCTTGGAAAGCATTCCCAAAGTAATGCCTTTTAGGAATATATATACATGCATGCTGATTTGGTAAAGCTCTGGGGTGCCACTGCACATCAAAGACACAAAACAAAACAAGTCATAATCTGATTATTTATACATCACCATTCCTGACCATTTGCTGTCATTCCCTTTTTAACAGTGCACAACTAAATATTTTAGTCAATGTTAACCTGCTGGGAACTGATCCAGCTATAGCATTCCAGGGCTCCCGTCATGAACTCTCCTGTGGTACCATGGGACAGTTGACTCTGAGACTGAAAAACCAACACTGACCTCTTAATTTTTTATCTAATCTTACTATTATCTAGATTATTTTTGCTTACTTGTTGGCCCTCTGACCATAACCACTAACGCGCTTTGGCCGCGCTTCCAGCCACTGCTACGCCGTATCCATCCAGAGTGTTGATTTATCTCTGAATGTATAAAACTATACCTGTTTTCTTCAGAATTAAATGAACAGTGTGGATTGTCTGGGCGTTGTAGATATACTAACACGTCAACCAGTGTTGTTTTCGTCGACTAATACTATGACGAAAAATGTTCGTCGACTACCTGGTGGAAACAAAATGGAAACTAAATGAAAACTAAGCTATGATGACTAAAAACTGAGACTAAATATATTGACAATTTCGTTAACAAATAAAAACTAGACTAAAATGTTATGAAGGGACTAGTGGACAAGAGATCCAGTATAAGTCATTTTACACTTGGTTGCATGCTGAAAATAGCAGATCTACAAGCTCACAACGTGTCGCGCTGCGACGCGTTGTGAGCTTGTAGATCGGCTATTTTCAGCATTCAGACATTTCAGACACTTCATTGATTTAGTCGACTAAAATCTTATGATATTTAGTCGACTAAAACTAGACTAAACACTAAAGCATTCCGGGTGACTAAAATGTGACTGAAACTAAATTAAAACTATTCAAGAGACTAATGACTAAAAAGTAACTAAAATAGAAATGTGCTGCCAAAAACAGCACTGACGTCAACCAAGCTGGTTTTCCAGTCTCTCTCTCTCTCCCTCTCTGGTCCCTCGCTCTTCTCAACGCCACCATATCACCTCCTCTCCTCCCGTTTAACCCCATTGCTCATGTTGTCGTTTGTTCTCTCTCTCTCTCTCTCTCTGTCTCTCTTCTCTTTTCGTTTCTTTTCTTCCCGTCTGTTGTAGGCAGCCCGTTGAGTAACTTCTTTGACGTAATTAAACAGCTTTTTTCAGACGAGAAGAACGCCCAGGCGCCGCCGCCCCCCTCGCCTGCAGGCGCCCCCCTCGCCACGCCTAGCCCCACCCCCACCACCACCACCAAGCATGCCCCCATGAGCAGCAGACCCGGCCAGCCCGCCCCGCCCGCTGACTCTAAGTGCCCCCCCGCCGCCCCCGGCAAAGACAAACCCGCCACGCCTGCCGCAGGCAGCAGGACGCAGGAACAGCCGTAACGGGGAGAGAGCTAGCCTTTTGCATGACTAGTCAGGTCCCAAAATAACCCCCCCTCACCTCACCTCACCAAGAAGATAAAATGTCAAAGGACAGCTGTTAGCCTTTTTGCCCTTTAGTTACCGTACCGTAGGAGTGTCGCTCTAGAAAACAAAAGAGAAAGAGAGAATATCTACTTTTTGAACTATTGCCTATAAACGTTTTTTGTACTGCATAACAGGAATGACTATGTGGATGAGATTATTGTACCAGGAATGACTATGTGGATGAGTTTATGTTACCATCAGTAGCACATGTAGCTATACCTCCTCCACCCACTCTGTGAGACCCCCGTGTGGGGGGTAAGCCAGGGGGGTGGGGGGGGGGGGGGTCCGTCTCGGGGCAGTATGTGTGTGTGTGTGCGTGTGTGAGTGCTCGTGGTATGTGTGTGACGGCTTGACTTGTCTCTGCCACCAGGGGTCATCCATAAAAACTATTAGCCCTGCACTCATCCCGCTCTGCAAGACGGCCGACTCTGCCCCCCCACTTCACTTCACTTCTCTCTCCCACAACACCACCACGCTCACGGCCTGCAGCCAGACACCAGAGAAAGACGGAACGAGAGACTACACTACCCCCCCCCCCCCCTCCAACGCCACACACACACACACACCCGCCACCCATCTCCTCTCAGCCTGTCCCCACATCCGCCACTGCCGCCACGAACGACACCTCAACAGCGACACCCAGAGGACTGTAAGTGAGACGCGCTTCCCTTTCTTTTGGTTCCCGTTGCTTTGCTCCCTCTGACCGACCGAACACAGAGATATTATACTTATTGAAGAAACGCCTTAAGACAATGATGTTTGTCAAAAGTATTACAATGCACCCCTCCCCCCCCCATCCTCATCATCTTTCCCCGATACATTAGCATGCACACACACACACACACACACACACACACGCACGCACGCGCACGCACGCGCGCGCGCGCGCACGCAGGGTGTCTGCAGGTCCTTAAAAAGGCTTAAATAGTCTTACATTCATATTTTTAAAAACAAGTATGACATTTTATTAAATGTGAAAGGTCTTAGTCAGGCAATGTAGCCTGACTATGTTGTTCAAATGAGTTTTATCAAAATACACAAACTTTCTTTTATTTTTTATTTACTTTTAGGCAAGAGTTCATTGGTGCTTCCACAGTAGGTTACCAGGCAGTGTTTCAACCTAATAAACAGATACAGTATTACTGTCGTGAGCAATTCTGATAATGACAACATATTTATATTAACATGATAATGACAACATATTTATATTAACATGATAATGACAACATATTTATATTAACATGATAATGACAACATATTTATATTAACATGATAATGACAACATATTTATATTAACATGATAATGACAACATATTTATATTAACATGATAATGACAACATATTTCAGTTCTGCTTTCTGTGGGATTCAAGCGGGGTAACAACCTGCGTTCTCTACACAAGTCGTGGGTTACATGCAAGCTTAAAACCCATTTAGGCCTGACGTCAAAAAAATAAATAAAGAGTCTTCTGAAAGAATATATATTCAAAGATTTGAGCCACATTTTCACGATTTTTCTAATTCTAATAAAAAATAGCAGACCTACAAGCTCGTAGCGCGCCACTCGGTGGCGCGCTATGAGCTTGTAGATCTGCTATTTTTCAATAGCTAAAGTATAACATAATGCTTAGTTAAAACACCAAAAGGGGTTCCCGTCCAGAATGGGTTAACCATAAATGGTTTGAGAAAAGCGAATATTGAACCCGTGGCCGGCGGTAATATCTCTGAAGTCGGATAAATTATTGGCAAAATGTTTCGAGGTTGGTACAATGGGATTCCCATAATGCAAAGCGAGAAGCACAGACAGTATTCAAGCGTATGCCAACAGTCTCCAATTATTAACATTAGCTCTGTTTTTTTACAGAGCTATAAATGTTACTTCCATACCGTGGTTTATTGCCGTTGCAAGTTTGGTCTTAAATGTAATTCTAGCCGTCATGAAAATGATACCAGCAGACACCCTGACACACATATACACACACACACACACACACACACACACACACACACACACAATGTAGACGCGTACATGATTCCATTTCAACATACAAACTACACATACATCCCTATATGATTCATTTTTGCGGGATGTAAGGACCAGGACAAACTGAAACAGGACCAGTGGCTACTGAGCGTCAGAAAGAGAATGTGTCCCTTGAGCCCCGACGACGGACACTGGCTGGATTGTAAACTCTTTTTAACTTAGTCTTTCTTCGTGAACAAGGGGATTTTAAAACGGTCTGTGCCGGCCACGTGGCTTAATGGGAATCTGCGATTTAAAAAGACATCCTGTTGACAAAAGGACTTTTAGGGAGGGATGTTGGGATGTTGCATAAAATGAATGAATTTATTCAGTTGTACAGAATGTTCTGTATATGTACAAAAACAAAGTGTAGTCGTGACATTATGTTTAGGAGAGTTGTGTTGCCATGTTGTTGTTTATTTTTCTCTGTTCTGTTCCTGGACAAGTCTTGTCTGTATCATATCATGTCATCTTCCTTTGCACTTTTTGATGTGCGGTTAACATTTTGCGGATCCATGTTTTATCTTATTTTATTATTTTGTTCACATTCCTTTGAAGTAATCTGCAGGTTTCAGACCACATTGAACTGCTGTGTATATTTTTGTACTTTATTGTATTTTGTCATTTTTTGGTTATTAATAATTTATTATTTTGTTATTTATACGACAGATGTAGAAAAAGGTTTTCCTAAAATTATTTAAGGATATTTTTGCCATGTTTAAGTTATTGATCATTCAGAATATTCTTGTAAAAAAAATATGTGTGAACATTCACTCATCTTATTTTCCTTGCCTTTTTTTATTTGATGAGAAAAAGCTTGTACTATAGTTATAGTTATTTGTTTTGTTCTGTTCGGGGGTGATTTACCGTGATTTAAGAATGTAGACTTAGCCTCTTCTGAGATGAACAAACCCTTTTGTTGATATTTGTCAGTTTCCCACTTCCCCGTGCGTATGATGATGACTCCAACCACAAAAAGACACCCACCAACTCATCCCTGTAAATAAGCCGACTTTGCTGACAAGCTTATTAAAAAAAAACGAAAAAAATGAACAAAAAACAAACAAGGGGATTCCTACTCTCTTTAGCTTTGACCTTTGACCTTGTACGGCTGTTTGCATGTTCCGACATCCGTCTTTTCTTTGCATGTCGTCGTTGGAATCGTTCTCCCTTCCCCCCCTCCTCCTTCACCTTGTCTTAATCTTTCCATTCCCCTTCTTTTCCCTTGTTGCTCATTTTTCTGTTGTTTTACGTGCATTTATAGTTTACACTTTTTGGTTTCCCCCCAAACCTTCCTTACCTTTACCGTTTTGTTTTTCTGTGCACATGCAGCGACTGTGCAAACGTGCAACGCATTCTCCTGACTCATCCTCTGAAAGAGAGGGACCTGGCCGATGGCCCCGGTCGGGGACGTGCAGAGTGCACACACATAGACATCAACGCATTCTCCTGACTCATCCTCTGAAAGAGAGGGACCTGGCCGATGGCCCCGGTCGGGGACGTGCAGAGTGCACACACATAGACATCAAAGGGGGGCTTCAGCCCCTGGCCCCTTTTACCCGTCTGTAAAACAACTGCCCTCTCCAGACCAACGAATGCAGCATTTACTACATGGTGAAAGAAATGCTAAACGCCACTCCTTTCCATGCCATAATATACCGGAAGGCAGCATTCAGGAGAATTGCTTTTTTTCCACCCCCAAAGTCTCCTGAACGTGAACACAGTATTTTGCACTGAACAAATTTGTTTCTAAATCCATGTCGCATCTCCACTAGCTTAAAGAATGCTGGGTTGTGCCCCGAAAATAGCTGATCTACAAGCTCTCAACGCGTCGCAGCGCGACGCGTTGTGAGCTTGTAGATCTGCTATTTTCGCTAATTTGTTTTGTGTCCAAAAGTGCCCTCTTACGGGATTTCAGCCCCTGCCCCTCTAACACTCTCTGCACGTCCCTGGCCCCGGGCGCTCGCCCACACCTCGGCTGGGTGGGGAACTGGTATCAGAGAGAACAACCTCTTCTAAAGCAATACCCATCTTCGTTTTGGTTTTTCCTCCTTTTGTTTTTCTATACTGTGGGAATCCAAGAGCACACTGAATGGACTTGAGTACGGGAGCGCTATTATTGGTATAGCGAGCAGGATTTAACCACATGGCAATGTATTCCCCTTGTTGATGTTACTGTGAACAACTTCAGTGCTAAAGGAAATAAATCTGTTGGCTTTGGAAATGTGTGTGTGTGTGTGTGTGTGAGAGACTTGCAAGTTTATGCAAAGACGTTTATTAACAAAAAAAAGAAAAATGTACATAATATCTTACATGCTAATTATATACACAGAATTTTTTATTTTCTTTTTTTTTTAAATACTGGAATGGCTTTTTAACTTTAATGAGAACAATGTGGTTAGTAGTCTCAATCATTTGTGTGTGTTTTTTTTACGCCTGCCACCTGGTTGTTGTAGTTCACTCTCTACAGGTGGAGTACTGGTTGTTGTAGTTCACTCTCTACAGGTGGAGTACTGGTTGTTGTAGTTCACTCTCTACAGGTGAAGTACTGGTTGTTGTAGTTCACTCTCTACAGGTGGAGTACTGGTTGTTGTAGTTCACTCTCTACAGGTGGAGTACTGGTTGTAGTTCACTCTCTACAGGTGGAGTACTGGTTGTTGTAGTTCACTCTCTACAGGTGAAGTACTGGTTGTAGTTCACTCTCTACAGGTGGAGTACTGGTTGTTGTAGTTCACTCTCTACAGGTGGAGTACTGGTTGTTGTAGTTCACTCTCTACAGGTGAAGTACTGGTTGTAGTTCACTCTCTACAGGTGGAGTACTGGTTGTTGTAGTTCACTCTCTACAGGTGGAGTACTGGTTGTTGTAGTTCACTCTCTACAGGTGGAGTACTGGTTGTTGTAGTTCACTCTCTACAGGTGGAGTACTGGTTGTTGTAGTTCACTCTCTACAGGTGGAGTACTGGTTGTTGTAGTTCACTCTCTACAGGTGGAGTACTGGTTGTTGTAGTTCACTCTCTACAGGTGGAGTACTGGTTGTTGTAGTTCACTCTCTACAGGTGGAGTACTGGTTGTTGTAGTTCACTCTCTACAGGTGGAGTACTGGTTGTTGTAGTTCACTCTCTACAGGTGAAGTACTGGTTGTTGTAGTTCACTCTCTACAGGTGAAGTACTGGTTGTTGTAGTTCACTCTCTACAGGTGGAGTACTGGTTGTTGTAGTTCACTCTCTACAGGTGGAGTACTGGTTGTTGTAGTTCACTCTCTACAGGTGAAGTACTGGTTGTAGTTCACTCTCTACAGGTGGAGTACTGGTTGTTGTAGTTCACTCTCTACAGGTGGAGTACTGGTTGTTGTAGTTCACTCTCTACAGGTGAAGTACTGGTTGTTGTAGTTCACTCTCTACAGGTGGAGTACTGGTTGTTGTAGTTCACTCTCTACAGGTGGAGTACTGGTTGTTGTAGTTCACTCTCTACAGGTGGAGTACTGGTTGTTGTAGTTCACTCTCTACAGGTGGAGTACTGGTTGTTGTAGTTCACTCTCTACAGGTGGAGTACTGGTTGTTGTAGTTCACTCTCTACAGGTGGAGTACTGGTTGTTGTAGTTCACTCTCTACAGGTGGAGTACTGGTTGTTGTAGTTCACTCTCTACAGGTGAAGTACTGGTTGTAGTTCACTCTCTACAGGTGGAGTACTGGTTGTTGTAGTTCACTCTCTACAGGTGGAGTACTGGTTGTTGTAGTTCACTCTCTACAGGTGAAGTACTGGTTGTAGTTCACTCTCTACAGGTGGAGTACTGGTTGTTGTAGTTCACTCTCTACAGGTGGAGTACTGGTTGTTGTAGTTCACTCTCTACAGGTGGAGTACTGGTTGTTGTAGTTCACTCTCTACAGGTGGAGTACTGGTTGTTGTAGTTCACTCTCTACAGGTGGAGTACTGGTTGTTGTAGTTCACTCTCTACAGGTGGAGTACTGGTTGTTGTAGTTCACTCTCTACAGGTGGAGTACTGGTTGTTGTAGTTCACTCTCTACAGGTGGAGTACTGGTTGTTGTAGTTCACTCTCTACAGGTGAAGTACTGGTTGTAGTTCACTCTCTACAGGTGGAGTACTGGTTGTTGTAGTTCACTCTCTACAGGTGAAGTACTGGTTGTAGTTCACTCTCTACAGGTGGAGTACTGGTTGTTGTAGTTCACTCTCTACAGGTGGAGTACTGGTTGTTGTAGTTCACTCTCTACAGGTGGAGTACTGGTTGTTGTAGTTCACTCTCTACAGGTGGAGTACTGGTTGTTGTAGTTCACTCTCTACAGGTGAAGTACTGGTTGTTGTAGTTCACTCTCTACAGGTGGAGTACTGGTTGTTGTAGTTCACTCTCTACAGGTGGAGTACAGTTTGTAAAGTCTGTGGAGCAGCGTGGTCTCCAAGTCCCGGAGGAGGGCAGGGGACAGTCTCTCCTCTCCCTGCCCGCCGTGGGTGTCTGTGCCTGGGTAGAGCAGGTCTTCACTGGCCCCTCCGAGCAGCAGCCTGTGGAAGTCCTCTCTTTCCAGAAACGGCTCCATGTTCTGAAGGAAGAACCCTTCGCAGTACCTTTGTAGTTCCAGTGCACCGTGCCGCTACAAACACACACACACAAATACAGGTTGTACAATACACTGCTAAATTGTTATTGTCATAAGCTATACAATACTTATACATTATGTCTACACATACGTAGGGGCCCTATTTTGGCGACGCAACTTTACTTGCACTGTGGGGGTTTGTACCAGCACTATTTAGCTATTTTCTGTTGTGCCGACAGCAACGTGCTAAATGGCCCTGAATTAATCTTGGCTGTATCGGTAGCGTGGCACTGGCCCGACCCCACAGTTTTGTTGTTTTCCACATGCAAAGCTCTTACCTTAGCAGTGTGGTAGATGCTAACAGCATTATCCAGAGTCAGACTTTGTGAAAGCTGCATCTCACAGCATCTCTCCAGACCCTTTAGCTGGAAGAAACTGGCCACCGGCAGCAGCTACATACATACAGGACAAGCAAGAGTTAGTGTTCAGACACACAATTTGTAGCTTTTTCAGCTACATTCTAAAGATTTTTAATTTCTTTTCTTTCTAAAATTTAATGGACAACTTTATTGTCCATTAAATTGACATAAAATGGAAATTCGTCTTTGGCACCCCGGCAGTCAGTTACAACAATAAAACATTACAAAAAATACACAGGTGCATTAAAATACTATATAAAATGCATTCACATTAACACAACAACAGTGATCATGAGCAGTGGCGATTAGACTATTTAAAAAAATATATTTAAAATGTCCACAGCAGTTGGCACAAACAAAGTTTTGTAACCCTTCTTTTTAGCTAATTTTGCCCTAAGCCTCCTGCCCGATGGCAACAAGTCAAATTCAGAGTGAAGAGGATGGGTAGAATCATTGTAAATCTGAATTGCTTTTTTGGTTATGGAGTGGTTGTATATGTCCTGAAGTTGCAATTGTTTGTCTCCAATTAACTACTCTTGTACTACCTGTATTTGTACTACCTGTATGTACTACTTCTACTCTCCCCTAGCATCATTGTTGGTGGGGGTGGGGCAACGGGTGAATGCTTCTCACCTTTAGGCCGTCAGAATACGACACAGTGACGCCTTCTGTTCCTCCACAGTATAGAGATTTCATCATCATCTGAAGGGTCAAGTAAACAGGATGACTTGATAAGTAAATCATGCATTGTTATTAACCCATTTTGACCTGAGATCAGATTCTAAAAATGTCTTCTACATCCTGACAGTTTTCTGAAAATTCTATGTTTCTATGTCAGTGGTTCTTGGCGCGCTATGAGCTTGTAGATCTGCTATTTTTCAATAGCTAAAGCATAACCTAATGCTAACACCAAAAGGGGTTCCCGCCCAAAAAAACTTGCACAAGATATATAGTATAAAGAATACATTTGATCCAGTATCAGCATGTATGAGTTAACAGTCAAAGAAATATTAATACTTTATGTACATGACTTTTTCCAAGAAACAAAAAAATATGATGTGACTCTGTCTCCACGCCATGCTGATTTAAAATGATCATGAAGTGATCATCCTACCTGGAACTAGGGGTGTGCTGAAATATCGATATCGCGATATATATCGTATCGTGAGGAACCCATATCGTCCCACCCCTACCTGGAACGTGCTGTAGCTGATATGACTGATGTGAATACTGCCATGTTCAGGTGAGTCGCTCAGCAGGAGACGAAATCTGAGCGGAGAGATAGAAGACAAACAATTCATAATGTTTTATGGCACGTTGGCCATAATTATAGAAAAGCTGAAAAGTGTACTGAAGTACATGGAACCTTTAAAGTGTACTGAAGTACATGGAACCTTTAAAGTGTACTGAAGTACATGGAACCTTTAAAGTGTACTGAAGTACATGGAACCTTTAAAGTGTACTGAAGTACATGGAACCTTTAAAGTGTACTGAAGTACATGGAACCTTTAAAGTGTGCTGAAGTACATGGAACCTTTAAAGTGTACTGAAGTACATGGAACCTTTAAAGTGTACTGAAGTACATGGAACCTTTAAAGTGTACTGAAGTACATGGAACCTTTAAAGTGTACTGAAGTACATGGAACCTTTAAAGTGTACTGAAGTACATGGAACCTTTAAAGTGTACTGTAGTACATGGAACCTTTAAAGTGTACTGAAGTACACGGAACCTTTAAAGTGTACTGAAGTACATGGAACCTTTAAAGTGTACTGAAGTACATGGAACCTTTAAAGTGTGCTGAAGTACATGGAACCTTTAAAGTGTACTGAAGTACATGGAACCTTTAAAGTGTACTGAAGTACATGGAACCTTTAAAGTGTACTGTAGTACATGGAACCTTTAAAGTGTACTGTAGTACATGGAACCTTTAAAGTGTACTGAAGTACATGGAACCTTTAAAGTGTACTGAAGTACATGGAACCTTTAAAGTGTGCTGAAGTACATGGAACCTTTAAAGTGTACTGAAGTACATGGAACCTTTAAAGTGTACTGAAGTACATGGAACAGTTAAAGTGTACTGAAGTACATGGAACCTTTAAAGTGTACTGAAGTACATGGAACCTTTAAAGTGTACCGAAGTACATGGAACCTTTAAAGGGTACTGAAGTACATGGAACCTTTAAAGTGTACTGAAGTACATGGAACCTTTAAAGTGTACTGAAGTACATGGAACCTTTAAAGTGTACATGGAACCTTTAAAGTGTACTGAAGTACATGGAACCTTTAAAGTGTACTGAAGTACATGGAACCTTTAAAGTGTACTGAAGTACATGGAACCTTTAAAGTGTACTGAAGTACATGGAACCTTTAAAGTGTACTGAAGTACATGGAACCTTTAAAGTGTACTGCAGTACATGGAACCTTTAAAGTGTACTGAAGTACATGGAACCTTTAAAGTGTACTGAAGTACATGGAACCTTTAAAGTGTACTGTAGTACATGGAACCTTTAAAGTGTACTGAAGTACATGGAACCTTAGCGACTATTCTGGCCATGCCATAATAGGCCAACAATCGGTGAAAATAGCAGATCTACACGTTCACAATGTGACACGTTGAAAGCTTGTACTGTAGCTCGTCTTTTTTTTCAGCAAAGATATTTGGTGTAGAGGAAGAAAATGAGGGGACCTGGTCAAGAAAGCCTAAGGGTCTAAGACTTAGGGCAGTATTATGCGTGTCTTAAGTACCAGGCCTTATTACTTAACTTAAGCATTGACCACACCTCCAGGTCTTAAGCTAAGTCATAAGACCTGGTACTTAAGACACGCATAATACTGCCCTTAGACCCAAGACCTTAACCACTTGGACTCGAAGTGGGTAAGATCCTGAATGTTCATTTAACACTTTTATGTAGTTTTCATTTTTACACTTTTTTAAAGTTTATTTTTACACAATTCAAAGACCTAAGTTCGATTCTACAAAATGTCTTCTAAATCATGACAGTTTTCAGAAAATCCCACGTTTCTATGTCAGTGGTGCTCAAACTATTTCATGTCAAGGACCCCAAACATTATACTGTATGTAATTGGCCGCTGACCCCAATCTGAAAATATGTAGTTCCAGGGACCCCCCAGAAGTAAATATTTGAGTGAAAAATGTTCGCTTTGAAAGAATATATTCCAAATTTGCGCCACATTTTCACGATTTTTCAAAAATAGAAGATCTGCTATTTTTCAATAGCTGAAGTATAACTAAAACACCAAAAAGGGGTTAACATTGAGGATTTTGCTGTGTTAGAAACGTATGTTATTATGAGTCACAATAGAGCGCCGCAGTCCCGCCCCCTTTCATGACGACGCCAGGCCCAGGAAATAATTCCAAATGCATTTTTCCCACAGACATTTCAAAAAGTATTTATTTAAAGACCTTATAAGCGTCGTACAAAGCCAACTCAAGTCGTGACAAATCATGACAACAAACACAATATTTTGGACCAAACAAACAATTACAAAGAAGAAAAACAACAAAAAAAGTGTTGTAACCTGCCGTTTCCTTCTTCTTTCTAATTATTTGTTCGGCCCGAAAAATTGTGTTTGTTGTCATGATTTGTCACAACTCGAGTTGGCTTTGTACGAGGCTTAAAAGGTCTTTAAATAAATACTTTTTGAAATGTTTATGAGGAAAATGAACGGGGAATAATTTCCTGGTCCCTGGTTGGGTGGCGGGACTGCGACGCTTTATAAGTCCACAGGTTGATGTGAATCCGTGGATGGCACCGACCTCTCGGAGGCAGACATCAGGAGCACCCGGTGGGAGTAGAAGGGACGGCCCTCCACCACAAACACCACGTCCGACATCTCTCTGTTGTTCAGGAAGTGACAATCTGAGCGGAGACAAATTGGTAAAATGAAACTGATATCAGTGATATCAGACCAGTGTTGTTTTTGGCAGCAAATTTCTATTTAAAATGTGACTAGTAGTCTAGTTTTAGTCGACTAAATATCATAAGATTTTAGTTGACCAATTCTACAGTTGATTCAGTCGACTAAAATGTATTTTGGCGGGCCTTGATGCCATCGTCGTAATGACTGATTTTATACTTGCTGAAAATAGATGATCTACAAGCTCACAACGCGTCGCAGCACAACGCGTTGTGAGCTTGTAGATCGGCTATTTTCAGCATTCAAACCAAGTGTAAAATGACTTATACTGGATCTTTTGTCCACTAGTCACTTCCTAACATTTTAGTCTAGTTTTTATTTGTTGACGAAATTGTCAGTATATTTAGTCTCAGTTTTAGTCATAGCTTAGTTTTCATTTGGTTTCCATTTAGTTTAGTCAGTGAAAAAAAGGTAGTCGACGAATTCTTTTTGTCATAGTTTTAGTCGACGAAAACAACCCTGTATCAGACATCCCCACCTCTCCCGGAAGTTCCGGGAGTCTCCCGGGAATTAGCGTATGCTCCCGAACACCCGCGAGCGGTCATGACTCTCATTGTGGCGATATCACTGTAAGTGGTCACGGCCACACAGCCAACTCAAGGTACGGCCACGGAGCCGACTTGGGGACCCAACGCAGCTCCTCCAAGGAAAACAAACAAATGAACGGAGCTGAACGTGAATCCCCCCCACCGCCCACCCCTTTTTTTCCCTCACTGTATATGTTTCTTTTCCCTTTTTACCTCCTTTATGATGAATTCCTGTTCTGTTCTTTGTCTATATAGAAGTGTCTATTTGTACGTCTCTAAATGTTTTTGATGAATTGAACATGGTGGACCCTAGTGGAAACAAGTGTAATGCTTAATTGGGTCGTCCACTCACAGTTAACAGCCTTTGTATTGAGTTTGTGCTTGAAATGTACTGTAATTCTGCAAACTGTTAATAAATATTTCAATCAATCAATCAATCAATCAATCAATCAATCAATCAGTGTAAGCAATGTGTTACCTAGTTGTGTCGACAGGGTGATGTCCATGGGAGGTATTGGCGGAACGGGAGTTTTTCCGTAACAGTGGGAAAACACGGACGCCAACTTTCTCGTTATCACATAGTCCTACAGAGGAAAGAAGAAAATAGCTTCCTTATTATTATCACACATTTCTAAAGCAGAAAAAAAGCTTCCTTTGGTTAACATGAAATGTAGTCCTAAAGAGGAATAAGTAAGTGCACCACAAAATACGTTCTCACTAGTGTCAACCCAAGACAACAGCAGGTGAAGACTTGAAGTTGATATATACGCCTAACGGTACGTTTTAACGTGGCGACAGCCAGAGGAATTTTCCGGAAGTGCATTATTAATTTGTCTATGGGACCCGACGACTACCGGCGATAGCAGGCGAACAGGCAATGGTCGAAAAGTGGGCGGAGCAACGTCGCCCGAATAGATCAAAATAGTGTTAGAAACGTATGTTATTATGAGTCACAATACAGTAAGTCAAATTACAAATGTCTTCTAAATCCTGACAGTTTCTGAAAAACCCTATGTTTCTATGTCAGTCGTTCTCAAACAATTTCATGTCCAGAGACCACCCCCAGAAGCAAAGATTTTCACGATTTTTCTAAAATAGCAGACCTACAAGCTCGTAGCGCGGCACTCGGTGCCACGCTATGAGCTTGTAGATCTGCTATTTTTCAATAGCTAAAGTATAACAGAATGCTTAAAACACCAAATGGTGTTCCCGCCCAGAATGGATTAACCACCAAGGCGAATTGACCAATCAGAATCAAGCATTCAACCAAGCTGTGTAATAATAATAAGTGTATAATATGTCTGTGCTACCTTGCTGGTGACGAGCATGCTGAACATGAGGGGGAGGCCTGTGGAGATGAGCTCCTGGCTGTAGTCCTCGGCCCTGACAGTGGAGAACTCTGTGAGGAGGGAGAGGATCAGCTCATCCCTGGACAGCTTCTGACAGCTCTGGAGAGTCTCCAGCCATACATGGAGCCTCCATGGAACTCCTGGACAGAGGAGAAGGAGAAGGAGGACTGTTAGCACACATGGAGCCACCATGGAACTCCTGGACAGAGGAGAAGGAGAAGGAGGACTGTTAGCACACATGGAGCCACCATGGAACTCCTGGACAGAGGAGGAGGAGAAGGAGGAATGTTAGCACACATGGAGCCACCATGGAACTCCTGGACAGAGGAGAAGGAGAAGGAGGACTGTTAGCACACATGGAGCCACCATGGAACTCCTGGACAGAGGAGAAGGAGGACTGTTAGCACACATGGAGCCACCATGGAACTCCTGGACACAGAGGAGGAGAAGGAGGACTGTTAGCACACATGGAGCCACCATGGAACTCCTGGACAGAGGAGAAGGAGAAGGAGGACTGTTAGCACACATGGAGCCACCATGGAACTCCTGGACACAGAGGAGGAGAAGGAGGACTGTTAGCACACATGGAGCCACCATGGAACTCCTGGACAGAGGAGGAGGAGAAGGAGGACTGTTAGCACACATGGAGCCACCATGGAACTCCTGGACAGAGGAGGAGAAGGAGGACTGTTAGCACACATGGAGCCACCATGGAACTCCTGAACAGAGGAGGAGGAGGAGGAGGACTGTTAGCACACATTGAGCCACCATGGAACTCCTGGACAGAGGAGGACACAGAGGAGGAGGACTGTTAGCACACATGGAGCCACCATGGAACTCCTGGACACAGAGGAGGAGGGGAAGGAGGACTCTTGGCACACATGGAGCCTCCATGTGTGCCTAGAGTCTTATCATCACACATCCTCTCATTCTGGCCAATCACAATTTGCGTCCTCCCCTTCGTCTTCAATGTTTGTTTACAACAATGGGCTATATCTTGCACCACCCTTATGCACCATAACCCGGCTTCTCCCTAAACTAATTTGCCATTTTTTCACTATTTTAATTTTTTTTATTTTTTATAATTCAAATAGCCGATCTACAAGCTCACAATGTCTCGATGTAGATCGGCTAGTTGAACTATAATTTCAAAAGTGTTTTTCAAAATAGTAAAAAATGATTAATGTTCTGTACAAGTGTCCATGACAAAGAAAATATATGATGTGGAGACAATAAAGACTATTATTATCATTATTATTGAAGGTGGTAACAGTCCATTTGCTCAGTACAATATTTCGGGGGCATATTTAGAATGTGTGCAGGCTTGAGTATGTTGAATCTAGTTTGCATTAATGAGGATTTAGTTGACACAATGAAATAAAATGGCGATAGTATTCAGTGTGGGGCAGACGGCCTGTCACAGCCAGATTTGGGAGAGCAGCAGCTTTGTTTTTGCGAGGAAAGCGGTAATATGAAACTTTCGTGGTTGTCTCAGATTTAGTCCGACGGAGCGTCACAGTATAACTTTATGGGGACACAAAAGCGACACAAAAGTAGGACCCGGAAGTACCTCTGGAGGGGGCGCTCACGTCACGGCTAAAGTACTGAATTGCGTACCCATTGCTCTGAGCTCCATGGTGACGTCCAGGTAGCCGTGCTCTGCGCTGTAGTAGGCAGCCTGTTGCAGAGCCCTCGTCCTGGCCTTGCAGAGCCTGGGAGCCGGGCTGGCTGGAGCACTGCTGAGGGTGGATGTCTGTCTGTGATCCCCCGCCTCCTCCTCCACCACTCCTTCGGCCAGGATCTCCTCCAGGGAGAGGATGTCGTCCTTCCTCTGCCGTGGCTGCAGCAGCAGCCTCCTCAGCACGTTCCTGTACAAGAACAGAAGACACCGGTGTTGATTTCGTCGACTAAACCTAAGATGCGAAAATGTTCGGCGACTACCTTTTTTTTTCACTGACCAAAACGAAATGGAAACTAAATGAAGACTAAGCTATGATGACTAAAACTAAGACTAAATATACTGACAATTTCGTCAACAAATAAAAACTAAAGTCATTTTACAATTAGTTGCTTGCTGAAAATAGCTGATCTTTTTCATGTCAAGGACCCCCAAAAATATATAATTGGCCGCCGACCCCCATCTGAAAATATGTTGTTCCAGCCAGGGACCCCCCGCAGAAGCGAAGATTTTAGTTAAAAAACGTTCGCTCTGAAAGAATATATATTCAAAGATTTGCGCCACATTTCTTACGATGTTTCAGAGATAGCAGATCTACAAGCTCGTAGTGCGGTACTCGGTGCCGCGCTATGAGCTTGTAGATCTGCTATTTTTCAATAAACTAAAAGTATAACATAATGCTTTAAAACACCAAAAGGGGTCCAGAATGGAGTTAGTAGTAGTAGCATTAATTAGTAGAAGTGTTCACACCTGTGTCCGTGTGCAGCAGCGTAGCTGAAACAGTTCATGTCCTCGTACAGTGGTGATGTCAGAGAACTCCCATGATGCACTCTGAGCAGAGGATCTGCTCCGTGGGCTAAGAGCAGGCTCACCATCTCGTAGTAACCTTAAAAAGATGGAGAACGAACGTGTTCAATCAGCCATCAGATGTACTGTACACTACAGTAGTGCATGTGTTCATTTGTTTGACACATGGTGAATTCAATGGTACTGCAGAACTTATGGTTCGTTAAATAAGGGATTTAGTCGACTGAAATTTATTCTGGCGGTCCTTGATGCCGTTTTTTTACACTTGCTGATCTTTGTGTAGGAATAGGTAATATACTGTTACTGTTATAATGTTTGGTCGAAACGTTAGTCTTTGTATACTTTAGCACCTAATAAAAGGCTCTAAATGTCTGTGCTGCTCCAGTCTCTTCTCCTTATGCAGGTAATATACAGATTTTCTTGTCCACATATGGCTTAAATTCTCCATTCATTGTCAATGGGAATTTAATGTTTGTGTATGAGACGAAAATCTACACTAATAGCTGAATATATATATATTATATATTCAGAGTTGGTCAAAATATAATGCCTAAAATAACTGATTTTGAGGTTAAATGTGAACACTAGGGGGTGGCATTTGCCAATCCCCCTGAGACCCCAAATGACACCCCTGCTCTTGCTCCTTCCTTCCACAAGGAGGCAGTAGCCATCCTCAGCAGCTTGTGTGTGTGTGTGTGTGTGTGTGTGTGTGTGTGTGTGTGTGTGTGTGTGTGTGTGCACGTGCGTGCGGCCGTCCACCTGCAGCAGAAGCCAGCTGGAGTGGAGTCTCGGCACAGCTGTCCTGATCGTCCATCATGGCTCCTCCCTCCACGTCTGCCCCCGCCTCCAACAACAGCTAACGGCACAAGAAAAGCCTGAGTTATACTTATACTATACTTATAGTATAAGTACTTATACTTATAGTATAAGTACTTGTACTTATAGTTATACTCATACTCCTTTCCTCCGAGGTGGAAAGCCTGGTGAGCTGGAGGTTATATTGGGTTATGCGTGACGTCGTGTTTGATTGATTGATTGAAAATGTTATTAACAGTTTGCAGAATTACAGTACATTTCAAGCACAAACTCAATACAAAGGCTGTTAACTGTGAGTGGACGACCCAATTAAGCATTACACTTGTTTACAACAGGGTCCACCATGTTCAATTCATCAAAACATCTAGAGACGTACAAATAGACACTTCTATATAGACAAAGAACAGAACAGGAATTCATCATAATGGAGGTAAAAAGGGAAAAGAAACATATACAGTGAGGGGAAAAAGGGGGGGGGGGGGCGGTGGGGGGGGATTCAGATTTTACGGGGGCCAGTTTCGAATTGCAGCCATCCGTAGGTGCCCTTTGAGAGCGGTTTTGAAGGAGTCAAGGGATTCGCATGTCTTAACCCATTTAGACCTGAGGACGCATCTGTGTCATATTATAGCTTTTAATGACTGTTGGTAGGGTGTTCCACATTTTGGTGGCATAGGAGCGAAAAGAATTTAGTCCCTTGTTTGTGCCGAATCTGGGTTGAACATGATTCGTTGCACTCCCTCTGGTGTTGTGGGTGTGGACGTCGTGTCACAACCAGGTTTTTCACCGCAGAGGAAAGCCTGGTATTCAATCTAAACTGAGCCGCGTGATCCGGTTTAGAAAAAAAATCACACCTGTGTGAAGTGAGGGGCGCTCTTATGATTATACATCAACTCATGAACAACTGAATTCATGTGATGGCCTCGTCTACATATGACGTACATTTTCCCTTCATTGTCAATGGGCATTTCATGTTTGTGTCGCCACACATTTACGTCATATTTGAGGCACATATGACCTAATTTCTCCTTTCATTGTCAATGGCAAATATGAGACGTGAGGGGAGAAAAGCTGTATATAGGAGCTGGGCCCCTCAAAAATAAGAAGAACCATGTTTGGGTGGTGTGTCGTATTTTTGTTACCCACATGATGTGAATCAATTTGTTTAATCTCAATACAGTGGTGGGGAGACACTCACTGTCTAATGGCAATGCCATTACTTTATTTTCACCTATATGTTCATTCATTGAGCTGATTTTGCAGAAAATAGATATGGCTATCAAAGTACTATACCTTATTTTGTATGATAATGTGCAACTCAAAAGAAATACATTGGCATTAAACTAACCTTAACCAAAAGAAAACTGCCTGCTGACAATTTCGTCAACAAATAAAAACTAGACTAAAATGTTAGGAAGGGACTAGTGGACAAGAGATCCAGTATGTCATTTTACAATTAGTTGCATGCTGAAAATAGCCAATCTACAAGCCTGCGACGCGTTGTGAGCTTGTAGATCGGCTATTAGCTTGTAGCTTGTATTAGCTTGTAGATCGGCTATTTTCAGCAAGTGACGGCATCAAGGCCCGCCAAAATAAATTTTGTTCGACTAAATCAACTATAGATTTAGTCGACTAAAATCTTAAGATATTTAGTCGACTAAAACTAGACTAACACTAAAACATTCCGGGTGACTAAAACTAAATGAGACTATGACTAAAACTAAAATCAAAATGTGCTGCCTAAAACAACAGTGTAGCAGAGAGTGGTCGTACCTGAGCCACGGAGAGGTGCCCGTGCAGCACAGCGAAGGTGAGCGCCACCCAGCGTCTACGTACCTGAGCCACGGAGAGGTGCCCGTGCAGCACAGCGAAGGTGAGCGCCACCCAGCGTCTACGTACCTGAGCCACGGAGAGGTGCCCGTGCAGCACAGCGAAGGTGAGCGCCACCCAGCGTCTACGTACCTGAGCCACGGAGAGGTGCCCGTGCAGCACAGCGAAGGTGAGCGCCACCCAGCGTCTACGTACCTGAGCCACGGAGAGGTGCCCGTGCAGCACAGCGAAGGTGAGCGCCACCCAGCGTCTGCTGGGTGGCGCTCACCTAGCAGAGAGTGGTCGTACCTGAGCCACGGAGAGATGCCCGTGCAGCACAGCGAAGGTGAGCGCCACCCAGCGTCTACGTACCTGAGCCACGGAGAGGTGCCCGTGCAGCACAGCGAAGGTGAGCGCCACCCAGCGTCTGCTGGGTGGCGCTCACCTAGCAGAGAGTGGTCGTACCTGAGCCACGGAGAGGTGCCCGTGCAGCACAGCGAAGGTGAGCGCCACCCAGCGTCTACGTACCTGAGCCACGGAGAGGTGCCCGTGCAGCACAGCGAAGGTGAGCGCCACCCAGCGTCTGCTGGGTGGCGCTCACCTAGCAGAGAGTGGTCGTACCTGAGCCACGGAGAGATGCCCGTGCAGCACAGCGAAGGTGAGCGCCACCCAGCGTCTGCTGCCAGGGTGGACACATGGATGTCTGGGAGAACAGCCTGGGATCTGAAGCAACACAAGGAGGGAAACGCTCAAACATACTGTAGTATCAGAGTTGTTTTTGGCAGCAAACTTAGGTTTTAGTTTTAGTCCATGGGCTCCATTTTCGTCACCGCTAAACCCCTTATCCCTAAACTTCTTTGCCTTTTTTGACTATTTTGCAAAACATTTTTGAATAGTTAAAATGGCCAGTCTACAAGCTCACAACGTGTCAATGTAGATTGGCTAGTTGAACTATTCAAAAATGTTTTTCAAAATAGTAAAAGAAAGGCAAAGAAGTTTAGGGATAAGTGTTGCAGTTGCAACTATACTGTAGTTGCTTTGCGAATCATTTGAGTGGACTGGCCTCTTCACAAAGGTTTCTACTGTAAATAACCTAAAGATTTAATACCATGTTTACATACACAGATTATTAACCATGATTATGATGCCATGCCAGGAAACAAAACCAAATGTCAATGCACCCTAACCCTAACCCTAACCCTAACACTCTCCACAAAGGATCCATATGGAAAAGTGCCATTACATTTTGTTCCACGTTATACTGTCTCAGTCTGCGCATAAAATGCAGCCTCTGCTGACCTTTCTTATAGATGGAATGAGTGTTGGAATTCCATGTCAGCTTAGAATCAATCGTTGTACCCAAGTACAGTGTACACCCGTAGTGCTACTGTGCGACTGTGCGACTGGGCGACTGTGGCTCAGGAGGTAGAGCAGGTCGTCCAATGATCCATGGGTCGGCGGTTCGAATCCCGGCTCCTCCTGTCTACATGTCGAAGTGTCCTTGGGCAAGACACTGAACCCCAAATTGCTCCCGATGTGCTGGTTGGTACCTTGCATGGCTTCTGCCGCAATCGGTGTATGAATGTGTGTGTGAATGGGTGAATGTAATGCACAATCTATGTAAAGCGCCTTGGATAAAGGCGCTATATAAATGCACCATTTACCATTTACCATTTAGTGCTAGAAATATGTGATAATATTGTAGCGGTGGTAGCTTTCTGTGTGTTATCAATCCATTCATAACCCCATGCCAAAAATATTGGCACATTTCAAATTTAGCTATATCTGTAATTCTGTATAGAACCGAAGCATTCTACTTCAAACTGACAATTCTCTCTAGTATTGACCCTCTCTTTTGTGGTCATAGCTCAGATAATGTTCTCTATTACTGGCAGTGACAACATAGTGACTATACATTACAAAAGATGTACTTCTGCTTTCAAGATGTTACACAAAGGTTTCCTCTGTAAATAACCTAAAGATGTAATAGCATGATTACAGACATACATTCTAAGGAAAATTATGAAATTCAATAAACTAATAGCCTAATGGTAAGTGTGTAAGTAATTCATTCTACAAATGCTAAATCCTACCAGTTCTCTGAAAAACATATGTTGCTATACTGTATACTGTAAAGTTAAAACAAAAAAAACATCCAGGATTGAATGGGTTAACATTACATACATGACCAGTAGTTTTTATATGCACCTCTAATGCAGTGTTTTCGTCGACTAAAACTATGACGGAAAATGTTCGTCGACTACCTTTTTCCACTGACGAAAACTAAATGGAAACTAAATGAAAACTAAGCTATGGTGACTAAAACTATGACTAAATATACTGTCGATACAGCGCTACCACACGCTGCGACACGTTGTGAGCCCGCCAAAATACATTTTAGTTGACTAAATCAACTGTAGATTTAGTCGACTAAAACTAGACTAAAATGGGTTACCAGGTGTGCTTACCTGTAGGTCTAGTGTAGCACCCCCAGCCTCCACTAGCATCTGAACCAAGGCCTCGTCTCCTGCTGATGACGCGTACATTAGAGGAGTCATCCCCTAAGCGGTGACATACACAAAGATGCTTTTATAAGAGAACACAGTGTTATTCGCTACATTATGAAATGAGATCAAACATTAAATCATTTGCTAGTGTAAAAAGTACTCTGTTCTGTAGTGCAATTGCAGTAATTATTTGAATATACAACAATTGCTGCTGCATTTAGTATGAGGTTCATATTCACTGAACATGTTCAGTATCAATCAATCAATCAATCAATCATGGTCCATAGCAACATAAAAATAACATACTGTACAAATACAAAGACAAAGGCGGTCCACATAAACTCATAAATGCATATACTGTACAGGCTTACATGCCAATGGTTCCACAGATTAGAGACAAATAACCTGACTGAACTCAATAAAGGGTTACTCAGAATTAAAATTATGCCGTCAGAATGATGCCGGCAGAATCAGACAGCCTACACATACAATTCTACAAATGCTATGATGCGTTGAATATGTAGCCTACATCCCCTTTTCTTTATCTGTTCAGGCCTGTCTTTGTTTAGTTCCTTTGTGTTTTACCCAAAATCATATGTTTAGTTAAACCTATGTTAGGTATTCTTGTTTTTTTTCTTTAAAACATTAGTTTTATCTTTTTTCAAAATGTAGGTAAAATCTAAGCCCGGCTTAGATTCTTCCTCTCAATCAATGGCCAGAAGTTTATAGTTTTTATGAAAACTATGTCTGACAATATACTCTGCTTTGTGTAACCTGAGTTATGTTTAAAAAGGGTCGTCGATATAAGCCCCACTAGTTTAATCTGTATGTACGTTTGTATATGTACTCTTTTTCCTTTTATGGACCGAAATAAAATCTATCTACATGAGGTTCCATAGCACAGTGGAGCAGGTGGGTACACCGATACTGACAAACAGTCTCACTGCCGCACCGTGGGGCTGTGAGCAGCAGTCTCATGTCTCACTGCTGCATCGTGGGGCTGTGAGCAGCAGTCTCATGTCTCACTGCTGCATCGTGGGGCTGTGAGCAGCAGTCTCATGTCTCACTGCTGCATCGTGGGGCTGTGAGCAGCAGTCTCATGTCTTACTGCTGCATCGTGGGGCTGTGAGCAGCAGTCTCATGTCTCACTGCTGCATCGTGGGGCTGTGAGCAGCAGTCTCATGTCTCACTGCTGCATCGTGGGGCTGTGAGCAGCAGTCTCATGTCTCACTGCTGCATCGTGGGGCTGTGAGCAGCAGTCTCATGTCTTACTGCTGCATCGTGGGGCTGTGAGCAGCAGTCTCATGTCTTACTGCTGCATCGTGGGGCTGTGAGCAGCAGTCTCATGTCTCACTGCTGCATCGTGGGGCTGTGAGCAGCAGTCTCATGTCTCACTGCTACATCGTGGGGCTGTGAGCAGCAGTCTCATGTCTCACTGCTGCATCGTGGGGCTGTGAGCAGCAGTCTCATGTCTCACTGCTACATCGTGGGGCTGTGAGCAGCAGTCTCATGTCTCACTGCTGCATCGTGGGGCTGTGAGCAGCAGTCTCATGTCTCACTGCTGCATCGTGGGGCTGTGAGCAGCAGTCTCATGTCTTACTGCTGCATCGTGGGGCTGTGAGCAGCAGTCTCATGTCTCACTGCTGCATCGTGGGGCTGTGAGCAGCAGTCTCATGTCTTAATGCTGCATCGTGGGGCTGTGAGCAGCAGTCTCATGTCTTAATGCTGCATCGTGGGGCTGTGAGCAGCAGTCTCATGTCTCACTGCTGCATCGTGGGGCTGTGAGCAGCAGTCTCATGTCTCACTGCTGCATCGTGGGGCTGTGAGCAGCAGTCTCATGTCTCACTGCTGCATCGTGGGGCTGTGAGCAGCAGTCTCATGTCTCACTGCTGCATCGTGGGGCTGTGAGCAGCAGTCTCATGTCTCACTGCTACATCGTGGGGCTGTGAGCAGCAGTCTCATGTCTCACTGCTGCACCGTGGGGCTGTGAGCAGCAGTCTCATGTCTCACTGCTGCATCGTTTAAAAGACAACTTTTTTTCAACCAAGGTTCATGTTTTAGGTTGTTATTAGAGAAAGTAAAAGATGAGTTATTTTTTTTTCCATTTGCTGCTTTTTTTTCGTTTTAGCAATTTTAGCTATGTTTTACAGGGGGGCAATTTTAATTTGATTTATTTTTTTATTATTTACTATAGTCCTACTAGAGCCCAGGGAATTATGTCTGGCCACAAAAGATCACAGGATCTACTGAATGTGAAGGGGGTGACAAACTGACATGTTGAGCCATACAACACAGTATGGCAGGCCCCATACCTACCATATACCAGGCTCCCTTCACATTCAGTAGATCCTGTGATCTTTTGTGGCCAGATGTAATTTCCTGGGGTCTAGTAGGACTATAGTAAATAATAAATAAATCGCTATAAAATGTTGTAAAAAACTACATATTTAGCCTTATGTTCGCCCCCCCCCCCCCTGTCAAAAATAGCTAAAATCGCTAAAACGAAAGGAAGCAGCAAATGGAAGAAAAAAAAAGAACACTTATCTTTTAGTTTCTCTAATAACAACCTAAAACATGAACCTTGGGTTTCTGCATACTGCTCTTTCTGTAGCGACCCACAAGTGGGCAGTACAGTATGTGCAAACAGCTTTGAATAGTGTGGACTTCATAGAAGCTGAACACTTACTAAACTTACGAACAATCATGTTAGCTTGTGCATATTATAGCATTCTACGTTGCCTGTAGTTGTCCCCATCATCAGATAGGTCATTTGTTAAATAATGGCCAAAGTACTCACCAAACCTCATCACAGAACCGTATGAGGTACAGCCTAGTAGGAGGCTGTATCAAACAAAATGACTGGGAATTCATGGTACAAAATAACATTCACCCTAACTCTGTGTACACACACACACACACACACACACACACACACACACACACACACACACACACACACACACACACACACCTGGTCATCCATTGTGTTGAGACCTTCGGTGCCCAGAAGTCGTGTGGCCTGGCGGAGCAGGTCCGCGCGCCCACACGACAGCATCCTGAAGCCCAGGTCCACTTGGAACTTATGCGAGGCGGCCTCGGCATCCAGGCCCCTGAATGAGTGGAAGCAGTACTCTGACCTGAGGAGAGAGAACATCCATAGAAACAGAGATAAAACAATGAGTGGAAGCAGTACTCTGACCTGAGGAGAGAGAACATCCATAGAAACAGAGATAAAACAATGAGTGGAAGCAGTACTCTGACCTGAGGAGAGAGAACATCCATAGAAACAGAGATAAAACAATGAGTGGAAGCAGTACTCTGACCTGAGGAGAGAGAACATCCATAGAAACAGAGATAAAACAATGAGTGGAAGCAGTACTCTGACCTGAGGAGAGAGAACATCCATAGAAACAGAGATAAAACAATGAGTGGAAGCAGTACTCTGACCTGAGGAGAGAGAACATCCATAGAAACAGAGATAAAACAAAAATAGAAACGGACAAACGGAGAGAAACACCTTCGATAACAAAACACCATCCCATCACTAATATAATGTTTTAACTTCAATTCAATTTGCGTCCTGGGCATGACGTTAAACTGTTCCGTTCGAGAGGACCGGCGACCCTCGAATGTCAACAGCCACGAAAGGAAAAAGGAAAGGAAAGGAAGGAAGGAACTTCAATTCACCTCCATTCCATTAAAATATAAAATCACACCCGTGTGAAGTGAGTGGTGCAACTCCGTGTGGGGGTCCTCGGGGGTTCCCCGGAAATTCCAGACCCACAGGACCACGGCCAGGGTGCCGGCCCGGTTCCGGCGAGCCGCCTCACATCCGAAACGGTAGAGAAATGAGAGAGTTACCATGTGGGGGTCCCCGGGGAGTCTGGAACATCCAGACCACCAGACCCCCAGGAACGCGCCCAGGGGACCGGGCCGATTCCAGCGAGCCGCCCCACGTCTGAAACGGTTGCGAAATTACAGAGTTACCGTGTGGGGGTCCCTCTACTGTACCTACTGTACTGTACTGTACTAGCACTGTACTGGCACACCCAAAATCATCATATATACAGTTATATTCAGTGATTTGACTTAATTCAAATATCACTTATTTTGTCTTTTTTTCTGGAAAATCCTCCCTACTATAGAGTGTGCTGACCATATAAGGAAATCATCCCTGTCCCCAGTGAGCCCCTGGGGTCAAAAAACCCTAGTTTCAGTTTTGGTGGCGGGTGGCAAAACCTTCATCCAATCAGGATGAGAGGGGCCTTCCTCCAATCATGATCGAGTGGGGGCGGGCCTTGGTGCACATGCTGTTGGCCTGTTGCACTTCCCCCCACTGTAGAGCGTGCATGTGCACATTTTGTTACCGGGGCGGACTGGGTGGTTTTCCAAATCACCCAAATCACTGAATGCTCCTTTAATGTGTGCGTTTGTGTGTGTGTTAGGTTGCGCACAGGTGGTGAAAAACAACCATGCTGTTTTCGTGCTCAGACCTAGGCACCCACCCAGCCACACACATAGCTCCGTAAGGGAGTGGTTGCACCACTCAAAAAAACAGCATTATTGGCCTGGGCCATAGCTCAGCGGTCCAGGCACCTTGGCTGGTAATCCAGTCTGGCAGTGTGCCGCGGGTTCGACTCCCGATCCTGACGGCCTTTACTGCATGTCATCCCCCCATCTCTCTCCCCATTTCCTGTCAGCCTACTGTCTGTCCCTCCATAAAAAAATATATAAAATAAAGGCGAAAGCCACAAAAAAACAAAAAAAACAGCATTATTGTATATTTTATTATTTTCATTAGCTTACTTTAGCTGTCTGGGCTCACAGTCTACACCTGGGAGGAGTTGCCTCGCAGTCTGTCTGACATCATCACTGTCCACCAATAGGCTGCGTCGATGCTCTGCGTGCACCACAGCAATCCTGATCCACTCCATGAGGGGGGGGAGGAGGAAGAGGGGTCTGGGGGGAGGGGGAGGGGGGGGGGGGGGGGGGGGGGGTGGCATACCATCAACACAGTTCAGACCAGTGTGTGGTGTTAGCAAAGCAAAGCAAAGTTACTATATTTACCCAGGTTAACTGGACTAAGCATCAGATACTTGTTTACAGCCAGGCCCTGCTACATTTCATGGTAGTGGTTCAATGCCTTGCTCAAGGGCACTTCAGCGGTGGTAATTTTAACGTGCCGGTCCGGGGATACGAACTGGCGACCTTCCGGTATCAAGACCGCTCCGTGTACTACTGTAGAACAGCGGCTCCCAAACCTTTTTGGCTGTGCACCCCCTGTTACCTCCCGACCTAGCTGACGCACCCCCCCACATGGAAATATAAGTTGCATAAGCTATATAGAGACATATATTTCCTATGTATCCACATATATGCACATATATGAACCTGAATATTGCATATATATGCAGGATAGGCTGTATTCTGCATATACTTGCCATATATTGGCATAATATGTTAATATATTTAAAATAAAACCATAGCACCACCATTAGCCTTTTCATGTTGCGCAACCCCCTAGATGGCGCTCGCGCACCACAAAGGGTCCACGCACCACAGTTTGGGAACCACTGCTGTAGAACATAACATTTCTCACAAAATGTTCAAAGCATAAGCAAATACAATAGGCCTATAATACAAAATCACATTTCAAAAATCATTTCTAAAATGTTTCACAAAATAGCTTATGTGTACAATCTACAAGTTCACAAAGCACTGCATGGCCATGTTTTATGGTTTGGGTTATTATTTTTCCACAATTTAATAATAATTATTATAATAATTACAATTGCTCAGATTTATATTGCGCTTTTCGAGGTACCCAAAGTTGTTTTACAATTTAAGGAGCATGCTTCAAATGTATAGAAATAAATGACCCTTTTTAGAATAGTTTATAGACAGAATGGACAAAATGTGCAGACACGGCCTTTAGTAAATTCCCTTCCAATGATAATTTAATAAAACTAGAGATGATGTCATGCTTTAACCAGTTCAGTTTTAGTTTTATTTTTTTCTTAAATCTCTTTCACGACGTCAACGATTATCAACGCCAACTTTTGCTTCCCGGCGATTGAGAAACGCTGGCCTGGATTCATGAGTTGTGCTTATTGAGGTACGCATAGAGCTCATTAATGGAAAAGGAGAACTGGCAGATTATTGAGGCCTGCTGATAATTGGTACCATCTGGAGGAAGACGATAAAGCTGGTTATGGCCGATAACTCACACAGCCACCTCTAGTTCCAGTCATTAACCATGACTGGACGACAAACTATGTTGTTTTTCATGATTACATTTTTTTAAACATTTCATTTCATTTAAACATTTCATTTTTCATTTTTAAACGACATACTATAGTATGTCGTTTTTCATGGTTTGCGACGATAAAAAAAAGACATATATGTAGGTATGTGGTCGAAAACCATGAAAAATAACATACTATAGTATGTCGTTTTTCATGATTTTCATCATATTTGAGTGGTGCAACCACTCCAACCATTACACAGCTATGTGTGTCCCTGGGTCTGTTTGTCCCTGGGTCTGTCTGTCCAAGCATGAATATAGCTTGGTTGGTTTTCACCATTTCTCAACCGTTTCGGACGCGGGCGGCTTGCCGGAAACGGCCCGGGCCCGACCCCCCGGGGACCCCCCACACACGGAGTGCACCACTTCACACGGTGTGATTTTTGAGTGGAACAGCAATGTCCCTATGTCCACGTATGTGTCCCTATGTCCCTATGTTTAGAGTACCACTAAGGGCAAAAGTGGCGCTGTTGTGCTAGAAACAGAGAGAGAGATAGTGTTCCACTGTTGCCTGCTAATGAGAGAGTGAGAGAGAGAGAGAGAGAGAGAGAGAGAGAGAGAGAGAGAGAGAGAGAGAGAGAGAGAGAGAGAGAGAGAGAGAGAGAGAGAGAGAGAGAGAGAGAGAGAGAGAGAGAGAGAGAGAGAGATATGTCTGCTAATTCCCCCACACAGTAACTCTGTCATTTATCGACCGTTTCGGACGCGGGGCGGCTCGCCGGAACCGGGCTGGCACCCTGGGCGTGTTCCTGTGGGTCTGGAAGGTCCGGGGAGTGGGGACCCACCGGGGGCCCCCACACGGAGTTGCACCACTCAGTTCACACGGGTGTGATTTTCTATACCGTCGAAAACCATGAAAAACAACATACTATAGTATGTCGTTGAAAACCATGACAAACATACTACTGGTATAGTATGTCTGGTTTTCATAATTGTCTTATCGTTGAAAACCATGAAAAACAACATACTATAGTATGTCGTTTTTGAGTTTATGCTTTTTACTCTAGCCTTGAAATGTTCAAAGTACTCCAGCTCTCTCTTTTGGGCGGCTGGGTACCCCAAAATTACACGCAAAATTGTGTTTGCCGCGCGGCCGAGGGAGGCCCTGAAATGTTGCCTCGTCCAGGGACCCCTACTACTGCACTGCTGGGACTAGTTGGTTACTAACTAGCAATCATTGGGCCCCAATGAGGCTGACTTATGTGGAACCAAAGCTTGGACATGTCATTAGAATGCCTTATTCTTCATGCAAAATCAATTAGAATAGAGCCAAACCTCAAATAAAATATGAATTTGCCCAACATTGATTGATTGATTCTTTATTTAAGTGTCATGCTTCTGAAGAAGCCCAGCCCATATGGTCTTACAGGACACTTTATAGTTTACATAAACAACGACAATAAACCGACATGACAGTTTGCAAACAATGATCAAGTGAATACCAAACTGACTAATACACCCCAGATCCTTACAAGGCAGATTACATAATATACAACATAAAATAAAATAAAATACACCATTAGGCATGTAACAAGAGACACATGTGCTGTACCTACTTGAAGAGCTGGGATTGTCTTCTACTCCAGGCTCTAGAAACCTCATTATTAAATAACCAGTCTAACTGACCATCATCTTCCCAGAATAGTTCAGGATTTATTTTGTTGCATTGCCTCAAATAGTGGAACCCTCAAGTCATCATACAGGGTACAATAAAACATAAAATGAATTTCATTTTCCACATCATTCATGTTTCCCAACATTTGTCAACACATATTGTACCTCTCTCTGCTGAGGTTCATGGCGGGAGGCTCCAGGTTGGGCTTCTCTGGGGACTCCATCTGAGGGCTGGACAGGTGGTAGTAGAGGGTGTGCAGAGCGTCTGGGGCCCAGGATACCGGTGGCTGACTGGCAGAGCGAGCAGGGCTCGGGCACAACGGGCTGGTGCTGCCGGCACACAGACGCTGCATGTGATGCATCGCTCGCGACACCAGGTCGCCTGAGAGAGAATGAGACAAATGTATTCTGTTTATACCTGGCCATCTGATTGGACCATTATATTTGTAAAGAGTAGATTGAGGTGAGAATATCCATACAGTAATATTGAAATATTGCAGCCCTTTGCCGTGTTTGTTTAATGTGCAGGTTCGTATTGCAATGACGACAGGCACTACCTAGAGGTGTGCATAGTTGTGCAACTTGTGCTGTGACATATTTTGACGAATAAAACGTTATTCTTTTTTTTTTTATATATATATTTTTTATCCCACGATTTTGTAACCCATTTTTCACCCCTGTGTCAATTATCTAATGTGATCCTGGGCTCTACACACCCTCCGACATGGGGAGAGCAACGGACTTGAACTCATGCTTCCTTCATGCCTGAGTGTCCAAGTTGCTCCTTTACACCTGACAGGGGGGAGTTTCCCTGGTTGGACGTAGCGCATGGAAGGAACACATTATTCCAACCAGTTCCTTTCCCCTCCGTCAGGCGCCCCGGCTGGCCAGGGGGAGGCAGTTTAGAGTCCAGGATTACTGCATGTTTTTTGTGAGGGTATACCTACCCTAGGGGACACGGGGAGAACATGCAAACTCCACACAGAAAGGCCCTTTCGCCAACCCCGCCTCGAGGAGGAAACACGCCGCCAGCACCCACAACGTCCCGAACGGGAATCGAACCCAGGACCTTCTAGCTGTGAGGCGACAGCACTAACAACTGTGCCACCGTACCCCCATAAAACGTTATTCTAACCATCCTGTATGGTAAGAGTATAGGTTCATAGAATATAAGGAGCATATCTGTAGTGGTTAGAGGTGGTCTCCCTACTCCCTGGTGGTGTCAGGTAGGACACCTACTGTACTGTACTGTACTGTACTGTACTGTACTGTACTGTACTGTACTGTACTGTACTGTACTGTACTGTACATATCTGTAGTGGTTCGAGGTGGTCTCCCTACTCCATGGTGGTGTCAGGTAGGACACCTACTGTACTGTACTGTACTGTACTGTACTGTACTGTACTGTACTGTACTGTACTGTACTGTACTGTACTGTACTGTACTGTACTGTACTGTACTGTACTGTACATATCTGTAGTGGTTCGAGGTGGTCTCCCTACTCCATGGTGGTGTCAGGTAGGACACCTACTGTACTGTACTGTACTGTACTGTACTGTACTGTACTGTACTGTACTGTACTGTACTGTACTGTACTGTACTGTACTGTACTGTACTGTACTGTACATATCTGTAGTGGTTAGAGGTGGTCTCCCTACTCCCTGGTGGTGTCAGGTAGGACACCTACTGTACTGTACTGTACTGTACTGTACTGTACTGTACTGTACTGCACTGTACTGTACATATCTGTAGTGGTTCGAGGTGGTCTCCCTACTCCCTGGTGGTGGTGTCAGGTAGGACACCTACTGTACTGTACTGTACTGTACTGTACTGTACTGTAGTGGTTCGAGGTGGTCTCCCTACTCCCTGGTGGTGGTGTCAGGTAGGACACCTACTGTACTGTACTGTACTGTACTGTACTGTAGTGGTTCGAGGTGGTCTCCCTACTCCCTGGTGGTGGTGTCAGGTAGGACACCTACTGTTGGTTGATGATGTCAGTGGAGTTTATCTGAAGCAGACAGAAGACCGTATGGGACACTAGATGTGCCACCGTTGTTATTGTAGTCTGGACCTCTATCCAATGGGAGGGGGACAAACTGGACCTCTATCCAATGGGAGGGGGACAACGGACTCCTATGTTATTGTAGTCTGGACCTCTATCCAATGGGAGGGGGACAACGGACTCCTATGTTATTGTAGTCTGGACCTCTATCCAATGGGAGGGGGACAAACTGTGTTAGCTTTAATAGAGCGTCGCAGTCCCGCCTCCTACCCTGGACCAGGAAATGATTCTCCGTTCATTTTCCTCATAGACATTTCAGAAAGTATTTATTTAAAGATGTTTACGCCGCGGACAAAGCCAACTCGAGTCGTGACAAATCATGACAACAAACACAATTTTTGGGCCGAACAAATAATTAGAAAGAAGAAAAAAACGGCAGGTTACAACACTTTTTTTGTTGTTTTTCTTCTTTGTAATTATTTGTTTGGTCCAAAATATTGTTTGTGTTGTCATGAGTTGTCACGACTCGAGTTGGCTTCGTCCGCGGCGTAACCGTCTTTAAATACATACTTTAAGAAATGTCTATGGGAAAAATGCATTGGGTTTCATTTCCTGGTCCATGGTAGGGGGCGGGACTGCGACGCTCTATATCATGGAATGGAAATGGCCTCATCCACATCTTGAATAGTGTATGACATAGTATGTGAATCTAATAATATGTTGTGCCTTTGTTGTGAGGTTTGATGGTGATACAGTGCATTGAGTCAAGCTCTAAAGAACACCCCTGTCAGTGTCTGCGGACGGGAAGCCAGCAGGGGATTGTGTTCATTGTCACTGCACAAAATGTTCCTGTTTGGTCTGGACACCTGTTCAATGAGGAAAGGTTCTGGGGTGAGATGTGGTGAACCTCTACACTGTGGGCATGATGTGGTGAACCTCTACACTGTGAGATGTGGTGAACCTCTACACTGTGGGCATGTGGGGTGAGATGTGGTGAACCTCTACACTGTGGGCATGTGGGGTGAGATGTGGTGAACCTCTACACTGTGGGCATGTGGTGAACCTCTACACTGTGGGCATGTGGTGAACCTCTACACTGTGGGCATGTGGTGAACCTCTACACTGTGGGCATGTGGTGAACCTCTACACTGTGGGCATGTGGTGAACCTCTACACTGTGAGATGTGGTGAACCTCTACACTGTGGGCATGATGTGGTGAACCTCTACACTGTGGGCATGTGGTGAACCTCTACACTGTGAGATGTGGTGAACCTCTACACTGTGGGCATGTGGTGAACCTCTACACTGTGGGCATGTGGTTAACCTCTACACTGTGAGATGTGGTGAACCTCTACACTGTGAGATGTGGTGAACCTCTACACTGTGGGCATGATGTGGTGAACCTCTACACTGTGGGCATGATGTGGTGAACCTCTACACTGTGGGCATGTGGTGAACCTCTACACTGTGAGATGTGGTGAACCTCTACACTGTGGGCATGTGGTGAACCTCTACACTGTGAGATGTGGTGAACCTCTACACTGTGGGCATGTGGTGAACCTCTACACTGTGGGCATGTGGTGAACCTCTACACTGTGGGCATGTGGTAGATTGTGGGGTGAGATGTGGTGAACCTCTACACTGTGGGCATGATGTGGTGAACCTCTACACTGTGGGCATGTGGTGAACCTCTACACTGTGGGCATGTGGTGAACCTCTACACTGTGGGCATGTGGTGAACCTCTACACTGTGGGCATGTGGTGAACCTCTACACTGTGGGCATGTGGTAGATTGTGGGGTGAGATGTGGTGAACCTCTACACTGTGGGCATGTGGGGTGAGATGTGGTGAACCTCTACACTGTGGGCATGTGGTAGGCTGTCTACTCTACGCTCTGCTCTAACAGCAACAAGAACCGCTATACAGTACATTTTTTGTTTTGTTTTCCTGCCTTATGGCATAAAGAATAATAACTTTTAGTTTGTCTATTTTCTTTCTCTAACAAGTGTTTGGATAATGAGGTGTATGTGTTAGTGAACGGAGGGGTTGACTTCACACCGGCGTTGATGTGAAGGAGTCCTTGTTTTATGTACACAGCGAGCAGAGTTATAACTGAGCTGACCTGAGGGTGCTGTAATGATCTGTCCCTACAGACCAGACACAGGTCACACTTAAACAAACACACAGTAGCCCCACTGTGACTGCTGGGGCAAACTAAATGTGGCACGTCATGTACGCACGCACGCACGCACGCACGCACGCACGCACGCACGCACGCACGCACGCACGCACGCTCGCACGCACGCTCGCACAGACACACTTACTGAGCTCTGTGATGCTGCCTACACAGGTGGCCAGCAGGGCCTGTTCCAGGGCATGTAGCTCCAGCTGAACGAAGGCATCTTCCCTGCTCTCCGCTGGGTCCAGGGGGACCTTGGTGTGGGCTGGCAGTGACATCTCACCTGAACACACAATGCAATGCAATCGTTACGTTGATTTACTAGCGTACAATTGGGCAGGGTTTCCCCACACGTCGTTTTGCAGAAGACCATTCCGAGGAGAGGATTTTCTAATAGAAATCTTGAATGTATATCAATCACATTCTACTAACTGCATTGTCCATTTATGCAAAAATGTGTCAATCAATAGTCATTTGAACTGCTTGAAAGTGATTTGACTGCTGAGAATAGTTATAAGGGCTACTTGAAGACCTAAACAAAACAAATCCTACACACTGTGCAACTGATCACAGTGACAGTGTCCTTGATGTAATCACATTGCTGTTACATTTGTGCACTCTTAGCAATACATTAACTTGTGTAGTTGCTGACTCTCTTAGTCTTTTTATATATATATTTTTTTTTATTAGCTTTATTCCTCTTTTACTCTCCTAGTCTTGACTCTGTCCTCAGTCTGACTTAGTACTCAAAGCGACCACCCTGCTCCATCTACACTACACAATACATGGGAAATGTTCAGCCGAATGTACCTTACAGAATGATAAACCACACTGTCAGATATCTGTATGCTGTCCACACCCTAACCGACCCATAACCCGCAGAGCCACATTCTGGCACGCACGCACGCACACGCACGCACACACACACACACACACACACACACACACACACACACACACACACACACACACACACACACACACACACACACACACACACACACACACACACACACACACACACACACACACACACACACACACACACTGATGAGCTCTCCATCCATTATGTCATGGTGAAATGGCTATCTGCTGACTCCTGAACTTCTGTACAATGGAAACAGCTTTAGCGAGGACAGTTGAACAAAAGCCAAGCCTGGGTGGGAGCATTATTCACAGGCCATCATACCCCACCTTATTGGCAAGTCTGCTTCAACCATTCCCTGTGTGCGTGTGCGTGCGTGCGTGCGACAGAGTGAGAATAATTGCGATATGTGGGAGAAAACTGATCATTGAGTGGCTTGGAATAGATCCACATTGATCCGGATGGTTATCCCAAACCAACCAACAGCTCCTGTCATCAATACATGTCTTGCAATTATACAGTATACAGTGTCAGACCAGTTTGGCACTGGTCATAGTGTCTCCATGGCACTGGTCATAGTGTCTCCATGGCACTGGTCATAGTGTCTCCATGGCACTGGTCATAGTGTCTCCATGGCACTGGTCATAGTGTCTCCATGGCACTGGTCATAGTGTCTCCATGGCACTGGTCATAGTGTCTCCATGGCACTGGTCATAGTGTCTCCATGGCACTGGTTATAGTGTCTCCATGGCACTGGTCATAGTGTCTCCATGGCACTGGTTATAGTGTCTCCATGGCACTGGTTATAGTGTCTCCATGGCACTGGTCATAGTGTCTCCATGGCACTGGTTATAGTGTCTCCATGGCACTGGTCATAGTGTCTCCATGGCACTGGTCATAGTGTCTCCATGGCACTGGTCATAGTGTCTCCATGGCACTGGTCATAGTGTCTCCATGGCACTGGTTATAGTGTCTCCATGGCACTGGTCATAGTGTCTCCATGGCACTGGTCATAGTGTCTCCATGGCACTGGTTATAGTGTCTCCATGGCACTGGTCATAGTGTCTCCATGGCACTGGTCATAGTGTCTCCATGGCACTGGTCATAGTGTCTCCATGGCACTGGTCATAGTGTCCCCATGGCACTGGTCATAGTGTCTCCATGGCACTGGTCATAGTGTCTCCATGGCACTGGTCATAGTGTCCCCATGGCACTGGTCATAGTGTCCCCATGGCACTGGTCATAGTGTCTCCATGGCACTGGTCATAGTGTCTCCATGGCACTGGTCATAGTGTCTCCATGGCACTGGTCATAGTGTCCCCATGGCACTGGTCATAGTGTCCCCATGGCACTGGTCATAGTGTCCCCATGGCACTGGTCATAGTGTCCCCATGGCACTGGTCATAGTGTCTCCATGGCACTGGTCATAGTGTCTCCATGGCACTGGTCATAGTGTCTCCATGGCACTGGTCATAGTGTCTCCATGGCACTGGTCATAGTGTCTCCATGGCACTGGTCATAGTGTCTCCATGGCACTGGTCATAGTGTCTCCATGGCACTGGTCATAGTGTCTCCATGGCACTGGTCATAGTGTCTCCATGGCACTGGTCATAGTGTCTCCATGGCACTGGTCATAGTGTCTCCATGGCACTGGTCATAGTGTCCCCATGGCACTGGTTATAGTGTCCCCATGGCACTGGTCATAGTGTCTCCATGGCACTGGTCATAGTGTCCCCATGGCACTGGTCATAGTGTCTCCATGGCACTGGTCATAGTGTCTCCATGGCACTGGTCATAGTGTCCCCATGGCACTGGTCATAGTGTCCCCATGGCACTGGTCATAGTGTCCCCATGGCACTGGTCATAGTGTCCCCATGGCACTGGTCATAGTGTCCCCATGGCACTGGTCCTAGTGTCCCCATGGCACTGGTCATAGTGTCCCCATGGCACTGGTCATAGTGTCCCCATGGCACTGGTCATAGTGTCCCCATGGCACTGGTCATAGTGTCTCCATGGCACTGGTCATAGTGTCCCCATGGCACTGGTCATAGTGTCCCCATGGCACTGGTCATAGTGTCTCCATGGCACTGGTCATAGTGTCCCCATGGCACTGGTCATAGTGTCCCCATGGCACTGGTCCTAGTGTCCCCATGGCACTGGTCATAGTGTCCCCATGGCACTGGTCATAGTGTCCCCATGGCACTGGTCATAGTGTCCCCATGGCACTGGTCATAGTGTCTCCATGGCACTGGTCATAGTGTCTCCATGGCACTGGTCATAGTGTCTCCATGGCACTGGTCATAGTGTCTCCATGGCACTGGTCATAGTGTCTCCATGGCACTGGTCATAGTGTCCCCATGGCACTGGTCATAGTGTCTCCATGGCACTGGTCATAGTGTCTCCATGGCACTGGTCATAGTGTCTCCATGGCACTGGTCATAGTGTCTCCATGGCACTGGTCATAGTGTCCCCATGGCACTGGTCATAGTGTCTCCATGGCACTGGTCATAGTGTCTCCATGGCACTGGTCATAGTGTCCCCATGGCACTGGTCATAGTGTCCCCATGGCACTGGTCATAGTGTCCCCATGGCACTGGTCATAGTGTCCCCATGGCACTGGTCATAGTGTCTCCATGGCACTGGTCATAGTGTCTCCATGGCACTGGTCAGTGTCCCCATGGCACTGGTCATAGTGTCCCCATGGCACTGGTCATAGTGTCCCCATGGCACTGGTCATAGTGTCCCCATGGCACTGGTCATAGTGTCCCCATGGCACTGGTCATAGTGTCTCCATGGCACTGGTCATAGTGTCTCCATGGCACTGGTCATAGTGTCTCCATGGCACTGGTCATAGTGTCTCCATGGCACTGGTCATAGTGTCTCCATGGCACTGGTCATAGTGTCTCCATGGCACTGGTCATAGTGTCTCCATGGCACTGGTTATAGTGTCTCCATGGCACTGGTTATAGTGTCTCCATGGCACTGGTCATAGTGTCCCCATGGCACTGGTCATAGTGTCCCCATGGCACTGGTCATAGTGTCCCCATGGCACTGGTCATAGTGTCCCCATGGCACTGGTCATAGTGTCCCCATGGCACTGGTCATAGTGTCCCCATGGCACTGGTCATAGTGTCCCCATGGCACTGGTCATAGTGTCCCCATGGCACTGGTCATAGTGTCTCCATGGCACTGGTCATAGTGTCCCCATGGCACTGGTCATAGTGTCCCCATGGCACTGGTCATAGTGTCTCCATGGCACTGGTCATAGTGTCTCCATGGCACTGGTCATAGTGTCTCCATGGCACTGGTCATAGTGTCTCCATGGCACTGGTCATAGTGTCCCCATGGCACTGGTCATAGTGTCCCCATGGCACTGGTCATAGTGTCCCCATGGCACTGGTCATAGTGTCCCCATGGCACTGGTCATAGTGTCCCCATGGCACTGGTCATAGTGTCTCCATGGCACTGGTTATAGTGTCTCCATGGCACTGGTCATAGTGTCTCCATGGCACTGGTCATAGTGTCTCCATGGCACTGGTCATAGTGTCTCCATGGCACTGGTCAGTATCAATAAGGTATACTTCTGTGTCCATATCATGGTCAGTAGCTCAGTATCATAGTTAGTATCGTGGTCAGTATCATGTGACATGATACTGCCATGATACTGACATGATATTGATCATATTACTAACTATGATACTGACATGATACTGATCATGATACTATACTGACATGATACTGACATGATACTGATCACGATACTAACTATGATACTGACCATGATACTGACATGATACTAACTATGATACTGACATGATACTAACTATGATACTGACCATGATACTGAAAAGTATAGAAGGTCCGCACACCGTTTTAATGCTCCCAAAATAATGTAATAACAGAGCGGCAAAAAACTAAATGTCTGCCTCTCCAAACCTTCGTCAGGTATGATACCCGACGAAGAACTGCTCCTCCAAGTTGGGAGCCAAGAACCTTCTGTTTACACAGCACTGACATGACCTCTGACCTCTGCACCACAGAGGCACCACAGAGGCACCACAGAGACATGGGAGACGACCATAGCTCCTGCACCACAGAGGCATGGGAGACGACCATAGCTCCTGCACCACAGAGGCATGGGAGACGACCATAGCTCCTGCACCACAGAGGCATGGGAGACGACCATGACAACTAAGCACCTAACCTCGTAGGATTATGATGCGGAACATGGTTGCAAACAAGAGTTTGAACCAAGGACTTTTTTTTGTGGCTTTCGCCTTTATTTAAAAAAAATTATGAAGGGACAGACAGTAGGCTGACAGGAAATGGGGAGAGAGATGGGGGGGAAGACATGTAGTACAGCGGCTGCACTTTTTCAAAAAAGCATGAAACTTCTACCATAGTTAGATGATATCATGAGGTGTATTTTCAGATGTGGAGTCAAGTCAGATTTGACCCCTGAGGCCCGGTAGAGCATAATATGTGA
>NC_136808.1:60494510-60511379 GCF_951216825.1 Electrona antarctica | reverse complement strand
GTTCTTTATTGGAAGAGAGTTCCAGTCCACTGCATTGTAATGATCATAGTATACAGTATACTGTATTATATTACCGTATATATGTATGTACTGTATGTTCTTTTTCCATTAGAAGCACATTGAGATTCCCTGTTCAGAATCTGCTATTCAAATAAAATGTAACTTACCTTGATAGTAAGGGCATTTTATCAGGTATTTGACCAATCTGGGAACTAAATCGTTACCAAGAAATTTCTTCACCAATGTGTTTCTAAAGGTGTGAAATGAAATGAAATGAAATGAAATGAAATGAATCTATATTTACCCAGGGTATCTGGGCTAAGCTCAAGAACTTGTTTCCAGCCAGGCCCTGCTCATAGAACACATTTCATCGTAGTGGTTCAATGCCTTGTTCAAGGGCACTTTCAGCGGTGGTAATTTTTTAACGTGTCGGACGGCTGATTCGAACTGGGAACCTTCCGGTATCAAGACCATAACATCCTATATAAGGCAAAAAAGTCCAAATTTCATCATTCTTTAAGTAGCATGTGACATATGAAACTAGGGGGTTTTCATGATTCTGAATCCATTCCAAGCATTAGTTTTGCACAAAAAACACTCCTTGGGCTAAATTAGGCCATATCCACTTGACCAAATGTGCTGACCTCATCACGTTTGTGAGGCCGTTTTTCCTCCCAAGGAGTGTTTTTTGTGCAAAACTAATGCTTGGAATGGATTCAGAATCATGAAAACCCCCTAGTTTCATATGTCACATGCTACTTAAAGAATGATGAAATTTTGACTTTTTGCCTTATATAGGATGTTATGGGTATGGTCACATATTATGCTAATACTCAATTTCCCACGGGAGTTGAATTTCAAACTTTTAGTACATGTTATTAGACACATTTAGAAACACATTGGTGAAGACATTTCTTGGTAACGATTTAGTTTCCCAGATTTTCATAGATTTCTCTTACTATGACTGTGTGTTCAGGTCAAGGAAGGGTTAGTGGCTGTGCTGAAGGAAGTGTGTGTGTGGTGTGTGTGTGTGTGTGTGTGTGTGTGTGTGTGTGTGTGTGTGTGTGTGTGTGTGTGTGTGTGTGTGTGTGTGTGTGTGTGTGTGTGTGTGTGTGTGTGATCCAGATGATATTAAATACCACTGGAGTTATGAGCCGCATTAGAGCAAGAATCACATTACTGTATTTACTGTACCACCATATTTAATTTAATGTTATCTCCATCTGGTCAAAACAGAAGGCTCTTTGTATTAGTATTTTGTTCCCTTTTAAGCTTTAGCTACAATGTTTCTCATGGAGAGACAACCTTTAGCTACAATGTTTCTCATGGAGAGACAACCTTTAGCTACAATGTTTCTCATGGAGAGACAACCTTTAGCTACAATGTTTCTCATGGAGAGACAACCTTTAGCTACAATGTTTCTCATGGAGAGACAACCTTTAGCTACAATGTTTCTCATGGAGAGACAACCTTTAGCTACAATGTTTCTCATGGAGAGACAACCTTTAGCTACAATGTTTCTCATGGAGAGACAACCTTTAGCTACAATGTTTCTCATGGAGAGACAACTTTAGCTACAATGTTTCTCATGGAGAGACAACTCTTTAGCTACAATGTTTCTCATGGAGAGACAACTCTGTGAAACACATTTGTTCGGTTGTGGGAGAACAGAGATGGACGATCTGATGATAAAATAATCGGTCCAAGATGATTAATCAACGGACTTGGTGATTTTCTCATACATAATTTTGTATTGAAATGTGTCACAGTATTTTGGATCAGACTTTGTGGTTTCTTCAACAAATGCCACAACGCTTTACAGTGGAAAATCTCTCACAAATCCACTGATGGCTTAATAATAATAGTGTTTTAATGACTATGTATGGATATAGCCTCTTTGATATGAAACATATATAGTTGCAGAAAATACATTATATCAAAATAAAATAAAATACACGGGAGAACATAATGGTATTTACTGTAAGTACCAAAATATATATCATGATTCATGATCGAATATGACAAACAGGAAGGTAGGAGCGCACACCAGTAGTGGGGAGGTGCTGACCGCAGGAGATAACTATGACTGATCGAATATGAACATATATGGCATTTATATACTGTAAGTACCAAAAACATATGTGTGTAAGTAAGCTTATGTGGTAAATGTGTTCATTAACCCTTTTTGGTGTTTCAAGCATTATGTTATACTTTAGCTATTGAAAAATAGCAGCTCTACAAGCTCATAGCGCGCCACCGAGTGGCGCGCTACGAGCTTGTAGGTCTGCTATTTTTGAAAAATCTTAAAAATGTGGCGCAAATCTTTGAATATATATTCTTTCAAAGTTAATGTTTTTAACTCAGGTCTAAATGGGTTAAAGCGCAAATAACATGCATTTTAAAACTACTTTTAATATTTCATATCATATTGTCTATGTTATTTCTAATGGTTTGAGCCTCAATCACCACTCTGATATAACCAGGCCTTGTCTAGGTCCTTTAAGTGTTAATTTTCTTTGGGGGGGGGGGGGGGGGGGGGGGTTACAAATGAAACCAAATGGACCCTCAGGCGATGAATGAACACACAGGAGGATTTGAATGTGTTCATGTTGACATCCATGCAGCTCTAGGCTGTGTCAACTGTGTGCACAGCCTCCGGAGATAACAAAGCATACCAGCACATCACAGGTTAACACCACCATGCTACCATAACAATGTCTTCCCGCCACTTCTCTCTTGAGAAGTGTTTGAAATGTGTTTCACTCACGTTTTCACTGAACTCGCAAAACCCAGGGTTTAAAACATTTTCACAACATGAAACTGTCAAAACATTTTCACAACTTCAACGTGAAATTCACACTCGGGGCTCCATTTTCGTCACCGCTAAACCCCTTATCCCTAAACTTCTTTGCCTTTTTTTACTATTTTGCAAAACATTTTTGAATAGTTAAAATGGCCAGTCTACAAGCTCACAACGTGTCAATGTAGTTTGGCTAGTTGAACTATTCAAAAATGTTTATCAAAATATTAAAAAAGGCAAAGAAGTTTAGGGATAAGGGGTTTAGCGGTGACGAAAATGGAGCCCTCAGTCTTACTGATCACTTTTTCCACTGATTGTAACGTAATCTCTATGTTAACTTTTGTGCCATATGTATGAGATTAACGCAAAGCTTACTTTTTATGTCTGGTCTGCACACACAAAACTATCACAACCATCATACAATAAAATAAATTAAAACACTCAACTGACGCCAAGACAGGACTCAATTTAGTGCAATTACGTAAATAACAAAAAATATGCGAGTATCATGTGGAGACAAAACAACGCTTAATAAAGCACTGCCACTGGGGCCCTAAAGTGTCTGTGTGGGGGAAATTACAGGGTAGCGTTAGAAAACAAAATGGAAGTGATACTTTTCAACACAGTAAAAACCCAACCCAATCTCCGCTGAGAGAAATCATCACACACCACACATCCATTACATATTTGAGTGCTTGCCGCTGTGGTGATTTGAGCAGATAATGGCATTGCAAGCTGTGTTCCTGGATGAGCTTAGCAGGGGAAGAGGCAGCGCTCCTACTGTAAATTACTGTAACTCTGCCTCAGGTTTCACTGCAGGGATTTGGCTTTTATTGTCGACGTAAAGAGGCAGAACAGTTTTGCCATTGTTTGACGCTTGTTGTGCAATATGCCATTAAAAAAGTGAACCGATGCATGAGGTAACGTATTGTGTTCCATGCTTTTATGAGTGTGAGTTATACTGTATCAAAGTGTTTTTGTTTTTACATAAATCTCCTCAGGGGGTCCTATCCCTGGCACAAACTTGTTTGGGGGTCTGCGGCCAAATACATAATTACGTGGGGTTCCTTTGAAACGGAAAACGTTGGAAAACCACTGCTGTACAGTCTATAGACCTATACTATAACTGTGCTGGTGAATGAGTGTGCGGTGTGTGTGTATGTGAGTGAGTGAGTGAGTGAGTGAGTGAGTGTGTACCCGCGTCTCTACATGTATCTACCTCTAACGTGTGCATGTGAGAGTGCATTTGCAGTGTTCACATGGGGGGTGACAGCTACCTCTGACCACATGTTGAACAGTGAAAACACCAGCCCTCAACGTGCTTCTTTGTACCCAGGGGGTGTTTGTTTAGTCTGGGGGACAAACCACTGGCCCCATGCCCTACACAGGGAGCATGAATGGAGGCCTCTTTGGCTCCTGTGTGAGGAATAGAAGCTAACAAACGCTAACCACCAGGGCGAGTCATTAAGGTGACATTAATGAGCTGTAACAAAGTCAGGGCCACTGTTCTCTGGCTCCCAATTTGAAGTTGGGGAATAATGAATGATTTCGTCTCTGTCGGGGTGGTTGCATACCCAAAAGCGTTGCTTTTCAGGAAATACAAAATAATAATATGTATTCCAACGGATCCAATGTAGTTATTATTTAATCACAAGCTCTTACTTTTCATTGGTTCAATATTTATGAAACTACAGAGTACAGACACACTTAACCACTTTCACTTCGGCTATTTCTTGCTACTTTCGCGCAACACTGAACTGACTGAAGTATAATGAAGTAGGGCAATAAAAAACATACAAAGTTGAAATATGGAGATACACGGTTATGTCCGACAGCAATGATTTGAAGAAACCAAAGAAGAAATGTACAAATCTGAAAATGAGCCAAATTGATCATTGTACAACAAAGTATAGGGTTTAAGTGGTTCAAAAGACTTCTTGGTAACTGTAGTCTTGCATGACATTCTGCATTGACAGAGTTGTCATGTTTAGTCAACCAGTGTGTTGAACTTTATTTCACCCTCTAAAACCACCCTAATCATTGCTAGCCTGCGGCATGGCCATACTAGTGGCATATTAGTGGCAGCGGTGGCCGAACGGTTTGCGGAGCGGTCTTGATACCGGAAGGTCGCCAGTTCATATCCCCGGACCGGCACGTTAAAATTACCACCGCTGAAGTGCCCTTGAGCAAGGCATTGAACCACTACCATGAAATGTTCTATGAGCAGGGCCTGGCTGGAAAAAAGTATCTGATGCTTAGTCCAGTTACCCTGGGTAAATATAGTAACTTTGCTTTTACTAATGATCTTTTTTTTGCCTATTATTATTATTATTTATTTTTTACAGTGGCAGATTCGTCTGGTTTCCAGGCTAAATCATTGATGCATTATTTCCCAATTTGAGCTACTATAGATTAGATAGGTCACATGCAGATCTGCATATGGTGAAAATATTCTTCACCAAAAATATTCTCTTTTGATTTTGCAACCCATATTGCAAAAACTAAAATATCACAATGACCATTTTTCTAATGTCGTTCAGCCCTACCAGCCACAATATTTTACTGAAGTTGATGAGAAGTCATATAGGCTCTGGCTTGACAGCGCGGCGCGTGTTCGAGTCCCGTTCATGACGACAAAAGAATATAGAATATCTTTAAATAATCAATAAATTGCCTATAGCCTTCATTTAACCCATTTTGGGCGGGAACCCCTTTTGGTGTTTTCAGCATTATGTTTAGCTATTGAAAAATAGCAGATCTACAAGCTCGTAGCGCGCCACCGAGTGCCGCGCTACGAGCTTGTAGGTCTGCTATTTTTGAAAAATCGTGAAAATGTGGTGCAAAGCTTTGAATATATACAGTATATATTCTTTCAGAGCGAACGTTTTTAACTCAAATCTTTGCTTCTGAGGGGTTCCTGGAATAACATATTTTCAGATGGGGGTTGGTGGCCAATTACATATCATTTTTGGGTTCCTTTGACATGAAAAACTTTGAGAACCACTGACATAGAAACATAGGGTTTTTCAGGAAACTTTTTTCAGAAGACATTTTGCTGATGGAGATATAGGCTTCCGGCAGGGGGTATACTCTGCTTTGACCACCCCCCACTAGGACACCTAATCCTGGATGATTCAGGGGTATACTCTGCTTTGACCACCCCCCACTAGGAAACCTAATCCTGGATGATTCAGGGGTATACTCTGCTTTGACCACCCCCCACTAGGAAACCTAATCCTGGATGATTCAGGGGTATACTCTGCTTTGACCACCCCCCACTAGGAAACCTAATCCTGGATGATTCAGGGGTATACTCTGCTTTGACCACCCCCCACTAGGAAACCTAATCCTGGATGATTCAGGGGTATACTCTGCTTTGACCACCCCCCACTAGGAAACCTAATCCTGGATGATTCAGGGGTATACTCTGCTTTGACCACCCCCCACTAGGAAACCTAATCCTGGATGATTCAGGGGTATACTCTGCTTTGACCACCCCCCACTAGGAAACCTAATCCTGGATGATTCAGGGGTATACTCTGCTTTGACCACCCCCCACTAGGAAACCTAATCCTGGATGATTCAGGGGGTATACTCTGCTTTGACCACCCCCCACTAGGAAACCTAATCCTGGATGATTCAGGGGTATACTCTGCTTTGACCACCCCCCACTAGGAAACCTAATCCTGGATGATTCCCAGATGTAACCACCTGGATATGAAATCTGGTTTTACCACATGGGGGGGAAATAATACATCAAACGACTCAACTAGAGGGGGGATCCCTCTTGAGCCTGAGCCTTCCTGTGCATGTATTGTAGTGACATTGTAGGTCAATGAAATACTTCTTAGTTCTGGTAAACATTAGATCGCGGCTTGTGAAAAGACAGGACTGCAGAAATGGTGGGAAAGAGTCTACGTTGTGGTTCCTAACAGGATGTGTCTAATAACACAGGCTACAGGGGGAGATCAGGGGGAAATGTGTTGTCAATGTGGTGAAGAAAGGTCACTTAGGGGCAGCGGTGGCCGAATGGTTTGCGGAGCGGCCTTGTTATCGGAAAGGTTGCCAGCTCGAATCCCCGGACCGGCACGTTAAAATTACCACCGCTGAAGTGCCCTTGAGCAAGGCATTGAACCCCTACCATGAAATGTTCTATGAGCAGGGTCTGGCTGTAAACAAGCATCTCGAGCTCAGTCCATTCACCCTGGGTAAACAAAGAACTTTGCTTTGCACTTGGTCAGTGTGACTGTGAGGCACTTCAACATTTAGTATGTGACCCCTGACCCCTGTCTGCTCAGCTGCACCTGACTGCAAAAGAACCAGCTCAACTGCTGATGATGTGGAAGTATCTTAAATAACGGCAGTATGTTTACTTTACACCAATTATAAAGACATATACAGTGTAGACACACATACACATAAAACACACAAATATCAAAAGAGATTGATATTTACGCATCATATACACAGTCAGGGACACACATAAACACACTGTAATAATAGCTCTCAAACATGCACACACACACGCGCGCGCGCACGTCCACACACGCACGCACGCACGCACGCACACACGCACGCACGCACGCAGGCAGGCAGGCAGGCAGGCAGACACGCACACACGCACACACACACACACACACACTCAGGCACGCACACACACACACACACACACTCAGGCACGCACACACACACACACACACACACACACACACACACACACACACACACACACACACACACACACACACACACACACACACACACACACAATGCAGATGTATATCAGCCAGTATCCTCTACACTTCCGTGTCGCTTATTATTCCCCAAATTGCTAGTTTCCTGTCTAGTCTGCAGGCTTTGGGCTAAACTCTGTCACGGTACTGGTGGGCTTCTAAAGATCACCGTGCGTCAGTGCACCATCAACTGGTGCACTGACCACCATCAACTGGGTCTAAAGACCACCGTGCACTGACCACCATCAACTGGGTCTAAAGACCACCGTGCACTGACCACCATCAACTGGGTCTAAAGACCACCGTGCACTGACCACCATCAACTGGGTCTAAAGACCACCGTGCACTGACCACCATCAACTGGGTCTAAAGACCACCGTGCACTGACCACCATCAACAGGGTCTAAAGACCACCGTGCACTGACCACCATCAACTGGGTCTAAAGACCACCGTGCACTGACCACCATCAACTGGGTCTAAAGACCACCGTGCACTGACCACCATCAACTGGGTCTAAAGACCACCGTGCACTGACCACCATCAACTGGGTCTAAAGACCACCGTGCACTGACCACCATCAACTGGGTCTAAAGACCACCGTGCACTGACCACCATCAACAGGGTCTAAAGACCACCGTGCACTGACCACCATCAACTGGGTCTAAAGACCACCGTGCACTGACCACCATCAACTGGGTCTAAAGACCACCGTGCACTGACCACCATCAACTGGGTCTAAAGACCACGTGCACTGACCACCATCAACTGGGTCTAAAGACCACCGTGCACTGACCACCATCAACTGGGTCTAAAGACCACCGTGCACTGACCACCATCAACTGGGTCTAAAGACCACCGTGCACTGACCACCATCAACTGGGTCTAAAGACCACCGTGCACTGACCACCATCAACTGGGTCTAAAGACCACCGTGCACTGACCACCATCAACTGGGTCTAAAGACCACCGTGCACTGACCACCATCAACTGGGTCTAAAGACCACCGTGCACTGACCACCATCAACGGTCAGCATGAGATGGAGACATCATTGACTAACAATTCAATTACCCACGTGGGTCACTGAGTTATATATTTAGTTGCATGTGGGTGTTGCAAAAATAGCAGGTCTGCACAATGCATCGATTCACATCTGTTTATCTTTCTCTCTCAGCTCTTTTATTCTCTGTCTGTCTGTCTGTCTGTCTGTCTGTCTCTCTGTCTGTCTCTCTTTCTCTTAAAATTGAAGATTACACACACGCACACACACACACGCACACACACACACGCGCACACACACACACACACACACACACACACACACACACACACACACACACACACACACACACACACACACACACACACACACACACACACAGTATATGTTCATGTATACGGTAATTATATGTGTATGTGCAAAAACAATTGTACAATATATTGCACGTGCACACTAGACACAATTAAAATAGTAATATCTCTCAGACACCCCATGTTGACATCTGATATTATAGGCTAACTATTCTGAGATGATTGTGGGATGGGTCTGGGGAGGTTATTGGTTGCCAATTACTGTATGTGTAGGCTAGTGTCTTACTCTTGACTGACACTTAACAGGTAGGTAGACCAGACAGACAGACAGACAGACAGACAGACAGACAGACAGACAGACAGACAGACAGACAGACAGACAGATAGATCTTAGCCTACCGTTGGCGTCTTTGCCGCAGATCAGATGCTCGTACACTTGCATCAGACCCCACAGCTCGCCGTCGTTGTTGACCGTGGCCTCCAGTACCTCTGCGCTCACCGGACCGCCGCCGGGGGACCCCACCTCTTCCTCCTCCTCCTCCTCCACGTGCAGCATCACCTGCACCGCCCGCGCGCCCACCTCCTCCGCCAAACTCTCCACGCACGCGGTCAGGCAGATGGCAGCGTGCTCGTGCACGCGCACCGACACGTGGGTATCCACCATCCAGCGGAAGAAGCGGCCCACGGAGAGGGTCAGCCCGCAGCGGGCGGACCTGCCCGGCTGACGCGCCGCCGCGCTGCCGGAACTCATGCTGTCCAGGGAGAGCGCTCTGACGGCGGACGCCGCGCACTTCTCGGCGAGACCCCAACTCAGCACCAGCCTGGCGGCGCTCTGGACCTATATGTGTGCATGCGGGGCAGTGTGGTCAGCGTGACTGACGTGACATTTTACATTTTATACCATTTAATTGTCACAGAAATAATTTCGATTAAGAATTGCATGCCTATTGTGTTTTTGGCATTCAACATCATAAATAAATACTTTTCTGTTTGGCTTGATTTATATAGGCCTACAAAGAAATGACTGACACATTTTTTAAGAACTTTATAAGCCACTTATAAAGTTATATAGTAAAAGTTATATTATACTTATAAGCTAGCTCTACTTATAAGCCTACTTATATCGTGTGTAAATAGCAAATCTACAAGCTCATGCGTTATGAAGTGGTAGATTTCCTTTTTTCTTGTTAGAACATTTTTCAACATGGAAACAATTATGTAGACATTATTACGATCTCCAATAATTGCAATTAGGCTATATAATCATTTTTGACAGGTCTACTCTTAGTTTTATATAATCATTATTTGTGAACCTCGAATCGCGTGCATCTCCGGTGAAGCTCGCTCAGCCGCTGCGCCTCGCGGGATATGCGGACCAGGGCCCTCCGCAGCAGCACCGACAGTCTGTGGACGGCGTCCCAGCTGAAGGACGCGCCTCTCCGCAACAAGACCCCCCGCAGCTCCGCGTCGCTCCACGGGTACTCCTCCAGCTCCGGCAGACACGGACAACACTTGAGATGGAGGAGGAGGTCGCCGCCCGGGTCCTCCTCTGGCGCCGTGCTCACCGTGTCCCAACTGCCGTTCCTGCTGCTCAGAGAGCCGGTGGTGGTGTGGTGGGTGTGCTGCTGCTGCTGCTGCCACCAGCAGGAACATGCACCCCGCTGAGGGGAACTCGCGTGGGACTCGTGGGACTGGGACTGCCTTCTGGACCGGGACGAATGAGACCGGCTGAGGGACTTGCAGGAGGAATCCACATAGCCGGAATCCAGACTCATGTCTTCCAGGCTCTTCTTCGTCGCCACACTACTGCTCGTCATGATATGATGGTAACTTACTTAAATTCTTAAATTTGACGAGTGACTTTTACGCACAGCAGTAAAACAACATACCAGATATCCATCAAAAGCAGAGCTTCTGTAGAAACGTTATAATAAGAAACATCTGATGAATAGCCCCGGAGGTATTCTATGTTTCTATATCTCTAGAATGGTATTGTATCTTATAAGAACCTGGATTTCATGCCACAACGTATATACGCCGTCCCTCTCCCGTCCGGTCTGCCAAAATAACCAAGGGGTGAAGGTACTTTACGCACAGCGAACCAATCATCTGTCGGTGCTGAGAGGACCAATCAGACACACGTGCGCACTATAATGACTTGCCGGTAGTTTACTAGTACTGCCCTACAGCGCCACCGTGTGGGAGGATAATGGAGTTAATATTCGATTTTTGGACTCTGGACATAATTCGTGGTCTTTCAATTGGACTTCTTATTAGACCTGTGTGTGTGTGTGTGTGTGTGTGTGTGTGTGTGTGTGTGTGTGTGTGTGTGTGTGTGTGTGTGTGTGTGTGTGTGTGTGTGTGTGTGTGCGCGTGCGTGCGTGCGTGTCACACACCCAATGTGAGTTTGAGACTATGACCAACGACAAAAAAAACCTCACATATCACATATATTGCAGTGCTGTGACAATGGCGCCCAAAGATGGACATACCCCTACAATCGGACTTAGGGCCAAACACAACATAGTTTTTCCTCACCTCTAAGGCCTCCCATACATGAAATGGATTCTTGTATAAAAAAAAATATATATATTTTTTTTTAACAATATATTTATTGCATTTTTCCTTTTTTGTACAAACAGACAATACAACAGAACAATACATAATACATCAGACAATACTTACTTAAAAAACAAAACAAAAAAAACAAAAAAAACAAACATACAGTACATACATATAAATACAGTATATTAAAATAAGGGCACTTAGACTGGTAACAACAACAGAATCCTTATGGCCACAAGACCAAATAGCTGCAGAGAATACAATTAGACATTTTCAGTTTCCAATACCATTAAATCATTAACCGTAATATATTGGATAAACCGTCCCCATATCTTATCAAACATCTTTTGTTTATTTTTCAAAGTATAAGTGATTCTTTCCAGAGGAAGACACAATGACAGCTCCCTAAACCACTGAGCAATACTGGGTTTGCCTATCTTTTTCCACGATAAAGCTATAGCCCTTTTGGCTTGTAGTAAACATAAATCTAGAAATCTTTGTTCGCTACTCTGAATCTTATGGCCAGGTGGGTGTATAACAATATTTTAATGCAAAAGTGGCTGTCTCCAAAAAAGTAGAAAGACAAAATATGTAATGTATTATGTTTTGAATTATCCTGGTGTTTTGCTGTAATAATCTTTGTGGGTGCATCCAAGCATTATTGAATACCGGGTACATTAACTTCTAACTGCAGTACCAAACCCTGTCAACAGATGGCAGTCAGTCACTATAATACCTCATAGACAAGCGTCATGATTTACTTTGGAACTTCCTGTCGCCGCAACAACACACACACACACACACACACACGCGCACACGCACACGGGCAGACGGAGAGTGACACAGGGGAGAGAGACAGCGTGTTTGAAAGTAGCAGCGCCAGACGGTATGAGATGTTTTCATGTTCATGTTAAGTGTTCACACCTATGGTTCACACCGAGTCGTTTATGCAATGTTGAAACCTGCAAGATGTTGGTAGACAGTTAAGTGAACCTGTTCATATTGTCCACAGTGCCTGCTTTGCTGTGACCGATGTGCCACCAACCTGCATGTAGCTAATTATCCTGTGATCATTTGGTGTTGTTGAAGTCCAAGATGTCTTTCTACCTAGCCCTCGGTTAGCGGAGCGAGGTACAACATTGCTTATTTGTTTTGTTTGTTTGAGTTTTCTTTCATGATTTACTTTGGGTTTAATTGCATTTTGTTTGGTTTATTTCATTAAATTCATTTTGGTCTATATGGTGCATTTGCTTTATAATCTGCTTGTTTATAATGAAATTAATTATATTGAATCACTGAATTATGGTCAACTATAAATTCATTATTTTATTGTTTTTGATTGAAAAATGTTTTAACAGTTTGCAGAATTACAGTACATTTCAAGCACAAACTCAATACAAAGGCTGTTAACTGTGAGTGGACGACCCAATTAAGCATTACACTTGTTTCCAATAGGGTCCACAATGTTCAATTGTAGCCTACTAAAGTGATTAACTTAAATGCACTGATTTTATTGTTGAATGGAACTATGAAATGTTTGATATGATTCTTAAAGTATATATATATATTTTTTAATAGTTTTCACGGTGTTCCAATGATCTTCAAATGTGCCTGAAGAAAAAATAAATGGGCCGTTGAGACCATCCACTTCTCATTATTTCACAAATCGAGGGCCGCTACATTCAGCTACAATTAGATTATAGTTTTAACTTTGTGGTTAAACTGCAATGTGCAGTTATCGCCACAAGATTGCAGCAAAGCCTATAGTTTGCCTATATATTGTAAATTGAGCTGTGAAATGAGGGGAAATCATTAATGTTGTAATGTAGTTTATTATTATGAAAGGCTAAATGTCATCAAATGGTGGTCCGTGGCTCAAATGGGTCTGAGAGGCTAAATATCATCAAATGGTGGTCCGTGGCTCAAATGGGTCTGAGATAAATGTCATCAAATGGTGGTCCGTGAATGTAGATATTTGACTTTTGAGAGTGTCAAACCAAATGGACTATTTGGTTTCATTTTACACTCAAGAGTTAAATTATTGTTAAACATCACAAGTCCACACAATTAGAGGTGTGTGTGTGTGTGTCAAATGTAACACCACTCAACAGAAATGGTTACTTTTGTACTTCAGTCTGCAATAATGTGGTTGTTTAATGAAACAGAGGAATTAAGAATAGCCGATCTACAAGCTCACAAAACATGAAGATAATAGAATAGCAGATCTACAAGCTCACAACAAAAGAGAATAGCAGATCTACAAGCTCACAAGAGAATAGAATAGCAGATCTACAAGCTCACAACACAAGAGAAGAGGGCACACATTGTGCTGCAAGAGTGTCTGTTTTCATTGTTTGTTATTCCTCTCTGTCTGTTTAACTGTTATTTGTTGAGACTTTAGTCTCAATGTGATTTTTACTGGTTAACAAAAATCACAAAGTACATTTAGGCTACTTTCAAATGTATAAAAGGTCAATGTTTAGAAAATGGCAGATCTACAAGCTCACAATGCATCGCATCAGCATGCATTGTGAGCTTATAAATTGCCTAATTTCAAATGGCCAAAATGTATATAGGCTACCGGTAGGGGTTAGCCTACCGGTAGGGGTTAGCCTACCGGTAGGGTGGAAGAGGTAATGTTGAAGTAGAAATTAAAGTAAGTTAAGTTAAAAAATAACCTCAAAATTATCCTTACAATACTAGTAAATGTACTTAGTTACTTTCCACCAGTGTTCCTAGAAATAAGGCACTTACATGTCTATCGATTTTGCTTAGTCATTCCTCTCCAAAAAAACTTTTTTTTTGTCTTTTCTTTTTTTGGGGGTGGGGGGTTGGGGGAGGGGGGTATTATTTACCCAGTAGGTTCTAGGGTGGATCAGAGCTATAGAGTAAGACAGAGTTACGACAACTCCGTTCACTTCATGGGCCTTCTGCATACACTGCATGGACAAAGTGGAAGTTTACGGAATGCATTGGAGTCTATGGGCGTTATACATGAACCACGTGACCGACGGGGCTGTTTTCTGCCCCCTCAATGTCGTAACTCTATACTCCTATGTGCTCTGGGGTGGATATAAGAGGCAGTGTTGTGATTGGCTGCCGGGGCCATTCAGCCTGTCCAATGGCTGCGGTGCACATCTGGAAGCGCTTATTCACGCTGTTCAGTCTCTTCCCAGGAATCCTAGAGCAGCAGCAGCACAACAACTGCAGTCTGAAAATGTCCTTCATCAAAGTTGACGAGAACTCTCACTTCTCTTTCCACAACCTGCCCTACGGAGTGTTCTCCACAGCCCAGGACGTGAGTACAGGAAAGTTAGCCTGTTCATTCATGGAAGGAAAATGGACTTTGGATTTTGCGCGCGTGCACAGAGAACGTTCCATTGGACTGAACTCGTGTATGAACTAAGTGTCTGAACTAAATGTATGAACTGTATTGTGAAACTTTTCAAAGAACAAAAATCTGACTAATGTAATGTTCTGATGAATTGAAAATGGAGGACCCGCAAGTCTTTAAAAGTGTTTTTTTTCTGGTTTTATCCTCTTAGCAGATTTTGCATTGACCTTTGACCTGCACACTTTCCTGGAACTGTAGCCATTCTACATACTATTCGTATCAATCAATCAAACAAACAAACACATCGCATCCTCTTTACACAAAGTGGCAAATAGTGGTAGGCCTATGTTTATGTTTTTCTCTCCTCAGCCCAGACAGCAGGTCATTGTGAACCTCAGTGCAGTGAAGACATTGTTCTGTTTTATTTTTATGTATTCTGTATCGTCTCCTCAGCCCAGACAGCGCATCGGGGTTGCCATTGGAGAGCACATTCTGGACCTCAGTGCCGTGAAGAGTCTGTTCAGAGGACCTCTGCTGTCCAAACACCAGGATGTCTTTGATCAGGTTGTTGTTGTTGTTATTATTATTAAGGGACCAAGCTTGATAAAAATGCACGAAACTTCTACACGTGAACTTTGGACCTATATGGACAAAACAACGGAAGTACATTTTTTAAGTGAAAAAATGAAGTTTTTATGAGCCAATGAAAAATGCTGTTTTATGAAAATTATTGCTGTAGAACATGTATTAAACAATGTCTATGACGTACAGTAGAACATGGAGCATTTTTGGCGCCGTGATGATGGATGGTGACGAATTAATTCACTGCTGGTCCCAGCATGTGTTGTCATAGCAACCACACCAGCATGTGTTGTCATAGCAACCACACCAGCCTGTGTTGTCATAGCAACCACAGAGAGATCTGACCCTTCCTCATGCAAGACCGTTTACAAAAAAGAAAAATACAAGCATACATATAAAAAAAATCACACCCGTGTGAACTGAGTGGTGTAAGGTCTGTCTGACGTAATGAAATCATGTCTGACGTAATGAAATCACACCCGGGTGTGATTTCATTACCTGGCTTTGTTTGTGCAGAAAAAATGAGCATGGTTGCTATGTTCACCCTGTTCACCCGGGTGTGATTTCATTACGTCATTACAACAGGGTGAACATTGCAACCATGCTCATTTTTTCTGCACAAAAAAGCCAGTTGTAGGAGTGGTTTACACCACTCAAAAATCACACCCTAGGGGCGCTCTTATCATCTTACAACATCGAGGAGGGAATTGTTCATGTTGCTTTGATTAGGTGATATAATGATGATGTAGAACAAACAGTGTCAAAACAAACATTAAATTATCTTTATTGTTAATGGGATTTAATGTTTCTGCTAGGGACAAAACAAACATTATTTTCTCTTCATTGTCAATGGCGTTTTTAAAACAAACATTGAACTAAAAACAAACCTGTATATAGGAGGGGCTAGCGCCCCTCAATAACTGCATGAAGCTGAACATGTTGAAGTTTGAACTAGATTTCTAGTAGAGATGTCCCAATACGGTATCGGTATCGGAAAAGTATCTGTATCGGCACTTATTTGTCATATCGGGTCATATCGGTATCGGTGAATATGCCAGTCTAACCACGGATCCGAAACAGGGGTAAGGAAGGAGTTGACACTATGGACATGTTTGTAACATGTTATAACATGTTTTATAACATGTCACCTCTGCTTCCAGCCAACCCTGCATGTGTTCTATATGGGGGCTATAACATGTTATGTACATAAGATGTTATAACATGTTTGTAACATGTTATAACATGTTATACAACATGTCACCTCTGCTTCCAGCCAACCCTGAATGCGTTCATGGGCCTTGGGTTCGAGGCGTGGAGAGAGGCCAGGAGAACCGTCCAGCTCCTGCTGTCAGCCAATGAGAGCACACTGCGAGATGACGCCAGCATGCGCAGCAGGTCAGTCAGCCAATGAGAGCACACTGCGAGATGACGCCAGCATGCGCAGCAGGTCAGTCAGCCAATGAGAGCACACTGCGAGATGACGCCAGCATGCGCAGCAGGTCAGTCAGCCAATGAGAGCACACTGCGAGATGACGCCAGCATGCG
>NC_136808.1:60462010-60489510 GCF_951216825.1 Electrona antarctica | reverse complement strand
GGCACATCGAGTGGCAAATCGAGTGGCAAAGCAACAGGCAAAGTGAGTTTAACATCGTTTAATGTTGTTTAATGCAATCAGATATGACTTTTCTATGTGGATGTATGGGCTGTCAATGCCAGAAAGTAGTTTTTTGCCACTCAGTAGGCATTCCTGCATAACTTCCTGGTTTGATGATGATGTCACGCGCATACCCTCTATTGGTTCTTTTACTTTTGAGTACTTGAGTACAGTAAGTACATGTACAGTAACACACTATGTCTTCTATCTGTAGGCCTTCTTCGTAGGAGCAGGGAACCGGCTGGGAGAGCCCATCCCCATAGAGAGAGCTGCTGTAATTAACTATGTCTTCTATCTGTAGGCCTTCTTCGTAGGAGCAGGGAACCGGCTGGGAGAGCCCATCCCCATAGAGAGAGCTGCTGTAATTCACTATGTCTTCTATCTGTAGGCCTTCTTCGTAGGAGCAGGGAACCGGCTGGGAGAGCCCATCCCCATAGAGAGAGCTGCTGTAATTAACTATGTCTTCTATCTGTAGGCCTTCTTCGTAGGAGCAGGGAACCGGCTGGGAGAGCCCATCCCCATAGAGAGAGCTCATGAACACATCTTTGGCATGGTCCTGATGAACGACTGGAGTGGTAAGGATTACTGCACATGGTCCTGATGAACGACTGGAGTGGTAAGGATTACTGCACATGGTCCTGATGAACGACTGGAGTGGTAAGGATTACTGCACATGGTCCTGATGAACGACTGGAGTGGTAAGGATTACTGCACATGGTCCTGATGAACGACTGGAGTGGTAAGGATTACTGCACATGGTCCTGATGAACGACTGGAGTGGTAAGGATTACTGCACATGGTCCTGATGAACGACTGGAGTGGTAAGGATTACTGCACATGGTCCTGATGAACGACTGGAGTGGTAAGGATTACTGCACATGGTCCTGATGAACGACTGGAGTGGTAAGGATTACTGCACATGGTCCTGATGAACGACTGGAGTGGTAAGGATTACTGCACATGGTCCTGATGAACGACTGGAGTGGTAAGGATTACTGCACATGGTCCTGATGAACGACTGGAGTGGTAAGGATTACTGCACTGGTCTTTAGTAGTTTATTCGGACGGGAAAATGAATGCATATTAATGGACCTTACTGCAACATACATACAGCGGATATAGCAAAGATGCTAGTTTACATCCGCAGTCCCCTTACGCAAAACATAAAAAACAGGTAGACAGCGAAGCACATCACACTATATAGGGAACAACTTGGCGCGACTTGTAGCGCTGCGTTTGTCTGCTCGTGCCCCAAGCAGCTCGATAGTAGACTGGATCCAGCCCAAAGACCCTGCCCACTCTCTGAGTGGACTCCGTCTCTTGGTCTGGTGTTGCACTGTGAACCTATAATTTCTTCGGTACAAAAATGTATTATCCAATGAGAATCGGTGGTGGGGGTGGGTCTAATGAACAACCAATCAGCGCCGAGTCCCGTTTTCACGCAGCGCAACACACAGAGGAAGGAGGGAAAAACAACACCAATGGCTACTGGTTGAGGGAAATTATAATCCCCTCCCCCTTGAAATCGCTCAGACAGGAGACAATGTCAGACTGAAGCTTCAAGAAAACTGTCTGATAATCAGGCTAGCTCGATAGTGTTTGGCCCTTCGATCTCCTCACTGCCTCTCCTCTTCCTCCTCGCAGCGTAGTTATTGAAGGAATGTCTAATGTGTCAACTACCTCTTATGGCATGGCAGCTCCTTGCTAGGCTTATTGAACATTTCTAGGGCGCTATACAACTATCTTCTATTTGTTTTTAAATATATGTTTTATTCCATTGGCAGGAACCACGGTATTCTGTAGAGCGTGGCAATGGGCTATTACATTTTCTATGGCGCTTGGCAAGCAGAGGTGTGAAGAGAAGATAGACACGCTGTCCCTCTCTCTCTCTGTCCCTCTCTCTGTGTCTCTCTCTCTCTCTCTCTCTCTCTCTGTCTCTCTCTCTCTCTCTCTCTCTCTCTCTCTCTCTATCTCTCTCCCTCTCTCTCTCTCTCGCTCTGTCTCTCTCTCTCTCACACAGAGCCCTGGGCACGATTATTTATATATATAACGTGTCCATTGAGTTTAACAAATTCTCTGCAGCTACCGTCCTATACTTTAGAATACATCTATCTAACTATAAATGCACCAAGTCTCTTCCATGTAACTCGAGAGGAGAGGAGAGGAGAGGAGAGGAGAGATATGAAGTGAGCTGTTGCCAGTGACAGGTGTTGTAGTGACAGGTGTTGCCAGTGGCAGGTGTTGCCAGTGGCAGGTGTTGCAGTGACAGGTGTTGCCAGTGACAGGTGTTGCCAGTGGCAGGTGTTGCCAGTGGCAGGTGTTGCAGTGACAGGTGTTGCCAGTGGCAACTGCAACACCTGTCACTGGCAACACCTGTCACTGGCAACAGCTCACTTCATATCTCTCCTCTCCTCTCCTCTCCTCTCCTCTCCTCTCCTCTCCTCTCCTCTCCTCTTAAAGTAACTCCTGCGAAATGCTGAGGTTTATTGAGCAGAATAGAGTTCCAGAGGATGATATTACTGTTAAGGCTCATTCATAGTCTGGATTTTCGGTGGTGGAGGTGACCACATTATAATGTTGAGCGGTGGTGAGTAAAAACAGAGAGAAGGGCTGGGGTGGTGGCGGTGGTTTGCTCTTCACCGCGGCTCGTGACGTCATGTTATAGTTCGGTGGTCACCTCACCACCGAAAATCCAGACTATGAATGAGCCTTTAGAATGTACTCATATTGCTGCCCTGAACTGGTGGTGGAACCTCCAGAACAATAGATTTGTCCCACTCATGTCAACAATGAATGTTGCTCCAGACAGTCTCTTGAAGGTCATTCATTGTAACTTGTAACTGTTCCACAGCCATGCAAGACATTCTGTTGCTCATGCAGAATATATATATATATATATATATGGACTACCTTGTACTACTGTCTGTCTGTGGACCATGTCAACTTCAGGAATGTGACAATCCACATAACACATTTCTTGCAGAAGAGCTTGAGAATTATTATGAATAAAGACCAACACCAAACCCACCTTTCTTGGTTGAATAGTAACCAATTTTAAGGTATAACCAATTTAAGCTCCAGGCAGCCATTTTGAAAATGACGCCTTTCCAGCAGTTTTATTTACCTAGATGTTTTGTATGATCATAAGCATGTCTAGAGGTACCAGAAGCATTGTATGATCATAAGCATGTCTAGAGGTACCAGAAGCATTGTATGATCATAAGCATGTCTAGAGGTACCAGAAGCATTGTATGATCATAAGCATGTCTAGAGGTACCAGAAGCATTGTATGATCATAAGCATGTCTAGAGGTACCAGAAGCATTGTATGATCATAAGCATGTCTAGAGGTACCAGAAGCATTGTATGATCATAAGCATGTCTAGAGGTACCAGAAGCATTGTATGATCATAAGCATGTCTAGAGGTACCAGAAGCATTGTATGATCATAAGCATGTCTAGAGGTACCAGAAGCATTGTATGATCATAAGCATGTCTAGAGGTACCAGAAGCATTGAAGCAAGTGAAAAATCATTTGTATATATCCTTTTCTATTGAGATATATATATATATATATATACTGTAGCCATTTTAAGCTTGTGTGCGTGCACGCGTGTGTTGTTCCAGCGCGGGACATCCAGGCGTGGGAGTACGTTCCACTGGGTCCGTTCCTGGGGAAGAACTTTGGGACCACCATCTCCCCCTGGGTGGTCCCCATGGAGGCCCTGATGCCCTTCGCTGAGCCCAACGCTATCCAGGTGAGACCCTGACCCTGGGTGGTCCCTAACCTAACCCTGGGTGGTCCCTAACCTAACCCTGGGTGGTCCCTAACCTAACCCTGGGTGGTCCCTAACCTAACCCTGGGTGGTCCCTAACCTAACCCTGGGTGGTCCCTAACCTAACCCTGGCTGGTCCCTAACCTAACCCTGGGTGGTCCCTAACCTAACCCTGGGTGGTCCCTAACCTAACCCTGGGTGGTCCCTAACCTAACCCTGGGTGGTCCCTAACCTAACCCTGGGTGGTCCCTAACCTAATCCTGGGTGGTCCCTAACCTAACCCTGGGTGGTCCCTAACCTAACCCTGGGTGGTCCCTAACCTAATCCTGGGTGGTCCCTAACCTAACCCTGGGTGGTCCCTAACCTAACCCTGGGTGGTCCCCATGGAGGCCCTGATGCCCTTCACTGAGCCCAACGCTATCCAGGTCATTATTATATTACAATGATATAATATATTATATATATAATAATAATATATTCTATACATTGTTATACAGGAATCTGCACGTGTTTGGTTTTCAAAGGGAAAAAAATCAGACCCGTCTGAAGTGAGTGGTGCTGTACTGTATAAATGTACTTCCTGTTTGACCACCAACTGTTGGTGGTCAAACAGGAAGTAGAGCGTTAAAAACGCCACTGAGCAACTTCCATTGAAATTAATAGCAGGGGGCGGGGCTGTCCGCTCTCTAGTTTATGGTAAATGAACAGCAGGGGGCGGTGCTGTCCGCACTCTATCCTTTTATAACTCTATGGCTTCCTGTTTGTCCTCTTCCTGTCCAGGACCCTAAGCCCCTCCCCTACCTGTGTCATGACGACCCGTTCACCTTCAACGTCAAACTGTTTGTGGCACTGAAAGGTACACACACACACACACACACACACACACACACACACACACACACACACACACACACGCACACTCTGTTTCTGTCTGGACGTGTCTGTAAACGACGATACATATCATATTATGTGTGTTTCTAGGGGAAGACATGACAGAGGCGTCGACCATATGCAAGTCTAACTTCAAGGTAAGAATGTGATACTTGATCAACACAAGATGTGTGGAATGGAATGGAGGTCTGCTCTGTGTCCTAAACCTATAGCTGTGTTCAACCTCTGTGTCTGAACCCATTTAGGCCTGACGTCGACATTAAAAAAATCTTCTAAATCCTGACAGTTTTCTGAAATACCTCATGTTGTCAGTGGTTGTCAGTGGTGCTCAATATTTCATGTCAAGGACCCCAAAAATCATATGTAATTGGCCACCGACCACCATCTGAAAATATGTTATTGCAGGAACCCCTCAGAAGCAAAGATTTGAGTTAAAAACATTCGCTCTGAAAGAATATATATTCAAAGATTTGTGCCGCATTTTCACGATTTTTCAAAAATCTATGAGCTTGTAGATCTGCTATTTTTCAATAGCTATTTTCAATAGCTAAAGTATAACATAATGCTTAAAACACCAAAAGGGGTTTCCGTCCAGAATGGGTTCTGTGTTAAACCTCTGTGTTAAACAGAGGTCTATAGGGTTAGGGTTAGTCTGCTCTGTGTCTTAAACCTCTGGCCAACTCACTCACTGACACATTTATTTCTGCCCCTGTTCTCCCCTTGCCAGGCTTTTATTTTTTACTTTATCTGACCTTTTCAGCGTTTTTGTTTTGGACACAGTGTTTCTGAGTTAGAGGCGTTTGAAAACAGCTTGGCTTACTGAAAAACACAGTGGAAATAAAAAACACCATTCTCTCTCTCTCACTCTCTCTCTCTCTCTCTCTCTCTCTCTCTCTCTCTCTCTCTCTCTCTCTCTCTGTGTGTGTCTCTCTATGTGTATGTTAATATCTCTCTCTCTCTCTCTCTCTCTATCTCTCTCTGTGTCTCTCTATGTGTATGTTAATATCTCTCTCTCTCTCTCTCTCTCTCTCTCTCTCTCTCTCTCTCTCTCTCTCTCTCTCTCTCTCTCTTTGTGTCTCTCGGTGTCTCTCTATGTGTATGTTAATCTCTCTCTCTCTCACTCTCTCTCTCTCTCTCTCTCTCTCTCTCTCTCTCTCTCTTTGTGTCTCTCGGTGTCTCTCTATGTGTATGTTAATCTCTCTCTCTCTCTCTCTCACTCTCTCTCTCTCTCTCTCTCTCTCTCTCTCTCTCTCTCTCTCTCTCTCTCTCTCTCTCTAGTACATGTACTGGACTATGAAGCAGCAGCTCGCCCATCACACGGTCAACGGTTGCAACGCCAGGCCTGGAGACCTGTTGGCCTCCGGCACCATCAGTGGACCTGTGAGTTTGTGTGTGTGTGCATGTATATATGGTAATTTATAGATAGCGTGTTATGTAGACAGGTTCATAGTTTCAACGTGTATATTACTTACATATTTCTTTGGATATTTTACTGTTAGAATGATGATTGGTTCTTGGTTTACTGATGATTCATGATGACTATTTTTATATATTTGATGTATTACCATGTGTTGTTCTTGCTTATTGTAAATCGCTCTGGATTAAGAGCGTCTGATAAATGACTACCTTGTAAGTTGTTGTCCGTCCGTCTGCCAAATGTTAAGCTTTGCTTTTCTGTGCTGTGCTGTGCTGTGCGTGCGTGTGTGTGTGTGTGTGTGTGTGTGTAGGATCCAGACAGCTTCGGCTCCATGCTGGAGCTGTCATGGAGAGGTTCAAAGGTCGTCGAACTCGGTGAAGGTCACACCAGAACCTTCCTGAAGGATGGAGATGAAGTCACGCTCACAGGTAGTACCACACCTCTTAATTTAACTGTACAAATGGAACCAAATGGACCCTAATGGGTCCATTTGGTACACTCTTTGTACACTCAGAGTTACAGTCCCATTGGTCCATTTGGTTACAAACTATAATTTAGCTGGGGACCCCCTGGGACTCCCTCAGGGACCCCTGGGGGTCCCCGGACCCCACTTTGGGAACCACTGGTTCACACCTCCTTACAGGCCTCCTCCTGTCTGCGTACGATCTAGCGTTAATAATTCATTCTTTTATGCTTCTCCCTCTCGCAGTCGTCTGTCTTTCTTTCTTTCTGCTTGGCTGTCGTCCATGTATGCTCGATGTGCTTCCATTTACTTTCTGTATCTGTCATCTCATTTTAGCACAAAAGAAATGTAAATCTCACAGACAAAAGGAGGACAAATAAGCAGTAGATAAACGGCTTTCTGTCGGAGTGAGAAACCATGGCTGACGTAATCTTAAAGGATGTTTCACCCAGAGGGAACATCGATCATTGTGAACAGAGAACATCGAGTCCAGGCAGTATGATGTACGCCAGTGGTTCCCCTAAGACCCCCTGTACGGTTCAATGAGGAATACATAATATAACAAGGAAACCAGACCACACGTAATGTTCTTAATCTGCACCAAGACTTCACCACTGAAGCCCAATATTTGCTATATTTAGGGCCCTATGTTCACTCTTCACTCTATTAGTATATTTAGGGCCCTATGTTCACTCTACTCTTTCTATTAGTATATTTAGGGCCCTATGTTCACTCTTCACTCTATTAGTATATTTAGGGCCCTATGTTCACTCTACACTTTCTATTAGTATATTTAGGGCCCTATGTTCACTCTACACTTTCTATTAGTATATTTAGGGCCCTATGTTCACTCTACTCTTTCTATTAGTATATTTAGGGCCCTATTTCACTCTACTCTTTCTATTAGTATATTTAGGGCCCTATGTCCACTCTACTCTTTCTATTAGTATATTTAGGGCCCTATTTTCACTCTACTCTTTCTATTAGTATATTTAGGGCCCTATTTTCACTCTAATCTTTCTATTAGTATATTTAGGGCCCTATTTTCACTCTACTCTTTCTATTAGTATATTTAGGGCCCTATTTTCACTCTACTCTTTCTATTAGTATATTTAGGGCCCTATTTTCACTCTAATCTTTCTATTAGTATATTTAGGGCCCTATTTTCACTCTACTCTTTCTATTAGTATATTTAGGGCCCTATTTTCACTCTACTATTTCTATTAGTATATTTAGGGCCCTATTTTCACTCTAATCTTTCTATTAGTATATTTAGGGCCCTATTTTCACTCTACTCTTTCTATTAGTATATTTAGGGCCCTATTTTCACTCTACACTTTCTATTAGTATATTTAGGGCCCTATTTTCACTCTACTCTTTCTATTAGTATATTTAGGGCCCTATTTTCACTCTACTCTTTCTATTAGTATATTTAGGGCCCTATTTTCACTCTAATCTTTCTATTAGTATATTTAGGGCCCTATTTTCACTCTACTCTTTCTATTAGTATATTTAGGGCCCTATTTTCACTCTAATCTTTCTATTAGTATATTTAGGGCCCTATTTTCACTCTACTCTTTCTATTAGTATATTTAGGGCCCTATTTTCACTCTACACTTTCTATTAGTATATTTAGGGCCCTATTTTCACTCTACTCTTTCTATTAGTATATTTAGGGCCCTATTTTCACTCTACTCTTTCTATTAGTATATTTAGGGCCCTATTTTCACTCTAATCTTTCTATTAGTATATTTAGGGCCCTATTTTCACTCTACTCTTTCTATTAGTATATTTAGGGCACTATTTTCACTCTACTCTTTCTATTAGTATATTTAGGGCCCTATGTTCACTCTACTCTTTCTATTAGTATATTTAGGGCCCTATTTTCACTCTACTCTTTCTATTAGTATATTTAGGGCCCTATTTTCACTCTACACTTTCTATTAGTATATTTAGGGCCCTATTTTCACTCTACACTTTCTATTAGTATATTTAGGGCCCTATTTTCACTCTTCACTTTCTATTAGTATATTTAGGGCCCTATTTTCACTCTACACTTTCTATTAGTATATTTAGGGCCCTATTTTCACTCTACTCTTTCTATTAGTATATTTAGGGCACTATTTTCACTCTACTCTTTCTATTAGTATATTTAGGGCCCTATGTTCACTCTACTCTTTCTATTAGTATATTTAGGGCCCTATTTTCACTCTACTCTTTCTATTAGTATATTTAGGGCACTATTTCACTATTATCCCTAAACTTCTTTGCCCTTCTTTGTTTTTGTTTTTTGAGTGTTTCTTTTGAGAAACATTTTTGACTAGCTGATCTACAAGTCCATGTAGATCGGCTAGTTGAGGCATTTTAAAATGTTTTTCAACATTGCGTGCGTGTGCGTGCGTGCGTGCGTGCGTGCGTGCGTGCGTGCGTGTGTGCGTGCGTGTGTGTGTGTGTGTGTGTGTGTGTGTGTGTGTGTGTGTGTGTGTGTGTCTGTGTCTACAGGATACTGTCAAGGCGATGGCTACAGAGTGGGTTTTGGACCGTGCACAGGAACCATTCTCCCTGCCCTGTAACAGTGACATCACCATGACATCACAATGACATCACCACCCATCCATTCTCCCTGCCCTGTAACAGTGACAGAGCAACCACCACCAAAGCTTCGCACGCACGCACACACGCACGAGTGCACAAACGTGGTCTGTTGTGTATAATTCATGAGCTTTTTATCATCTCAGAGAGTTTCATAGACCATTTGTATGGTATCTTTGTGAAGTGACCTTTTGTCGAGACGCTGTTACTGAAATCCTCCTTGAATATTGTAGTAAACTTCTGTTATCATTTATAATAAGAATATTACAGTAATATTCTGTTATCAGGTCAGAGTATTGTTGCCAATTAATGTGCATTGAAATGGAATCATTTTGGTTTTGACTGTTTGATAAAGACGTAATATCCATTTTTAATCTATTTTGTGTGTCTCTTTTCTTGTCCTGTATTGACTGTCCCAGACAGTTCACTTCCTGTCCCAGACAGTACACTTCCTGTCCCAGAAAGTTAACTTCCTGTCCCAGACAGTTCACTTCCTGTCCCAGACAGTACACTTCCTGTCCCAGACAGTTATCTTCCTGTCCCAGACAGTTCACTTCCTGTCCCAGACAGTACACTTCCTGTCCCAGACAGTTATCTTCCTGTCCCAGACAGTTCACTTCCTGTCCCAGACAGTACACTTCCTGTCCCAGACAGTTATCTTCCTGTCCCAGACAGTTATCTTCCTGTCCCAGACAGTACACTTCCTGTCCCAGACAGTTATCTTCCTGTCCCAGACAGTTCACTTCCTGTCCCAGACAGTACACTTCCTGTCCCAGACAGTTATCTTCCTGTCCCAGACAGTTATCTTCCTGTCCCAGACAGTACACTTCCTGTCCCAGACAGTTATCTTCCTGTCCCAGACAGTTCACTTCCTTGATCACAGCGTTCTTCACATAGACATATAAAGGTAGACGCTTCATCCAGCTCTAGGAGGCTCTGGGGGGCGTGGCTCTGGGGGGCTGTCAAAATGGAAGGCACAATTTTCCCGAGATTCCTTGCGAAGCAAGAGCCGATGCTTGTCAAGCCAACATAAGTCCCGGAAAAGACACGCTGTGATTGGCCAGTAGCCACTTGAGTGACAGCGAGAGACATGGAGGAGTCGCATGAGTGACGTCACTTGGGCAGTAGTCTCGTGTTACCAGACAGTTGCCTCCGCGATTTCCAAACGCTTCATCATACAGTCTGGGCCAACGGAAGAGCTGTCATGAGTAAACTATAAAGCGGAAGTGGAGCCTCCTCGCCACTTCCATTTCGTCTTTACAGTCGTGCACAATCATTTATCCTAATATAAATAGAAAACATAGCAGAAATCGAAATAAAAAAATAAGCGCTAAAGATATTTTAAAATATATTTTTAGGCTATAGTTCCAGCTATAGTTCCAGACTCTATATAGCATTCAGAGATTGTAGAATAGTTGTCTGGCTACGCAAGACTACTTAGGCAGCGACGCAGCGTGCCTTCAGCACTTCCTGCTTGACGTCCTGCCTTCATTGGAGACTCCAATGAACTGCAGCCGCCAGTGAGGCATCTATTTATTTATTTACTTTTAATGGTTCTTCACTGGTTAGGGTTAAACCTGAAACGCGTTTCATTGTACCAAATGCGTCTTTGAACTACCTAAGCGATCTGATAGTGAAATATTCAATCAATCTGTATGTATGTTTACAGATACATCTGTAATATCTGTGTGGGCAGGGCTATCAGAAATGACATTGAACAGATGGAAAAAACTTTAGTTAAACTTGCAGAGTGACAGATTACTTTACCTGACACAGGATCTTTTTTCAGAATTAGACGGGATGATTTAGATCGCGAGTTATGAACGTTTTAAGATTTTCGTTTTCGTCCGCTAAACAGGCAGGGAACATTTTCGATGACATGTCACTGTTTGACACGTGATCGGATTGGGCAACAAGCGCTCCTAGGCTGTGGAGCGATGCGATCGGTTTTGATATAATTAATCTCCGTCTGGGGTACTTGACCATGAACTTGAACTTGATGGTGATCTCCGCCCTGGGCCTCGATGGTGTTAATAGTGCATTTGATCGATCAAGTCATAATGCTACTTACGTTAGCATTGGGTTGCTAGCTGTTGTTGTCATAACAACTGGGTCGCGCCATCTTAGATCGTCATCACCATAAACACGCCTTCTATCTGTTTCTTTCAATCGCCTGAAAGTGTTTCTTGTCTCCCAAAGATCATTAAAATAAGATCTGGTTGCAAAAGGGGTGAAGTGTCCCTTTAATCACTGCTTTACATTGGTACGGTGTAGCGTCGGCCTAATTAATATTCTTCCAACGAGCGGCCTTGAACCTGACCTTGAACCTGACCTTGAACCTGACCTTGAACCTGACCTTGAACCTGACCTTGAACCTGACCTTGAACCTGACCTTGACAACACAGTCAGGCTGGTCAAATGTAGATATGGGTCATTCATATTTGACCCTGCATTGTAACTATAGGGATTTTCATATCCCCCCCCCCCCCCCCCCCCCCCACTGTACTGTTTAATCCAATTAGTGAAATAGAAGTCGATTAAGAAAAGGCCCTCATGCAGGCTCTGACACAGTGCCCCATGGATAAGCACACACACACACACACACACACACACACACACACACACACACACACACACACACACACACACACACACACAGAGAAAGAGAGAACAGTTCCCCATGGATAACCACTGAATGGAATCCCATCAGGCTGTTCTGAGCGACCCAATTACACCGAAAATAATGTACACCGTTTTGTTGGCACTAGATTAAATGCCTCACTCATGCACACACCCACGCACCCACGCACACACCCACGCACGCACGCACCCACGCACACATGCGAAAGAAAACAGTCTGTTCCGGCAGATGTGCTATTGTTTATAATAATCTTTATTCTGGAATCTGAACACAGTAATGTATGTAACACAAGGCTGTGTGTATATATATATATATATATATATATATATATATATATATATATATATATGCTGTTTATATCAAACCGTAAATTACCTGCCACATTGATTCTGTTAAGCTTGTTAGTGTAAAAGTCAAATCGACCTCCTGATTCCATCATTGAAATTCTCACAGATTGCAATTGATAGGAAAAGGAAAAAGTGCAGCTTTTTTTTTCTTATTTATTTATTTTTCTTTTGCAAGCTCTCCAAGGCCTATAGAGTGCACTCTATTAGCAGGGTAATAATAATAATATAATTATTATTATTATTAGAGTGCAGGCTTGTCATTCATTATTGTTCACATTCACATTCACAACATTAAAGGAGCATTCAGTGATTTGGGTGATTTGGAAAACCATCCAGTCCGCCTCGGTAACAAAATGTGCACATGCACGCTCTACAATGGGGGGGAAGTGCAACAGGCCAACAGCATGTGCACCAAGGCCCGCTCCCACTCGATCATGATTGGAGGAAGGCCCCTCTCATCCTGATGGATGACAAAAGAAGTGATATTTGAATTAAGTAAAATCACTGAATATACCTTTAACATCTGCAAGACAGGCGGGGGGGGGGTGGGGGGGGGGGGGGGTAAGGGACCGGGCGGGGCTGACCAGTAACAGTCGGCCTTGTGCTAAATGGCTTTAGGACTCATCTGTGGTTTATAAGCTTTAGGCACTTCTTCTCATGCAAACGATACTGCAGTCATTCTCATAAATGATTAATGCTCCTTCCACAGCCGGAGACAAACTGAATGGCATAATAAACAACGACGACGACGACGAACATAATGGATCTTTTTTTCTCTCTCTCTTCTTCTAAACTAATGGGTTTAAACGGCAGCCGCGGTAAAACAATAGCATTTTGGTAAAAACTGTAAAGCAACAGCATGTGCTGCATGTGTGGCAGCGGTGGCCGAACGGTTTGCGAGCGGTCTTGATACCGGAAGGTCGCCAGTTCGTATCCCCGGTCCGGCACGTTAAAATTACACCGCTGAAGTGCCTTGAGCAAGGCATTGAACCACTACCATGAAATGTTCTATGATCAGGGCCTGGCTGTAAACAAGTATCTGATGCTTAGTCCCAGTTACCCGGGTAAATATAGTAACTTTGCTTTGCTTAGCATTTATGGTAAAAAACGGTAAACAGCATTTATGGTAAAACGGTAAAACAGCATTTATGTAAAACGGTAAAACAACAGCATTTATGGTTAAAAACGGTAAAACAACAGCATTTATGGTTAAAAACGGTAAACAACAGCATTTATGGTTAAAAACGGTAAAACAACAGCATTTATGGTTAAAAAACGGTAAAACAACAGCATTTATGGTTAAAAACGGTAAAACAACAGCATTATGGTTAAAAACGGTAAAACAACAGCATTTATGGTTAAAAACGGTAAAACAACAGCATTTATGGTTAAAACGGTAAAACAACAGCATTTATGGTTAAAAACGGTAAAACAACAGCATTTATGGTTAAAAACGGTAAAACAACAGCATTTATGGTAAAAACGGTAAAACAACAGCATTTATGGTTAAAAACGGTAAAACAACAGCATTTATGGTTAAAAACGGTAAAACAACAGCATTTATGGTAAAAACGGTAAAACAACAGCATTTATGGTAAAAACGGTAAAACAACAGCATTTTATGGTAAAAACGGTAAAACAACAGCATTTATGGTAAAAACGGTAAAACAACAGCTTTATGGTAAAACGGTAAAACAACAGCATTTATGGTTAAAAACGGTAAACAACAGCATTTATGGTAAAAACGGTAAAACAACAGCATTTATGGTTAAAAACGGTAAAACAACAGCATTTATGGTAAAAACGGTAAAACAACAGCATTTATGGTAAAAACGGTAAAACAACAGCATTTATGGTAAAAACGGTAAAACAACAGCATTTATGGTAAAAACGGTAAAACAACAGCATTTATGGTAAAAACGGTAAAAACAACAGCATTTATGGTAAAAACGGTAAAACAACAGCATTTATGGTAAAAACGGTAAAACAACAGCATTTATGGTAAAACGGTAAAACAACAGCATTTTAACAACAGCATTTATGGTTAAAAACGGTAAAACAACAGCATTTATGGTAAAAACGGTAAAACAACAGCATTTATGGTTAAAAACGGTAAAACAACAGCATTTATGGTAAAAACGGTAAAACAACAGCATTTATGGTAAAAACGGTAAAACAACAGCATTTATGGTAAAAACGGTAAAACAACAGCATTTATGGTAAAAACGGTAAAAACAGCATTTATGGTAAAACGGTAAAACAACAGCATTTATGGTAAAAACGGTAAAACAACAGCATTTATGGTTAAAAACGGTAAAACAACAGCATTTATGGTAAAAACGGTAAAACAACAGCATTTATGGTTAAAACGGTAAAACAACAGCATTTATGGTAAAAACGGTAAAACAACAGCATTTATGGTTAAAAACGGTAAAACAACAGCATTTATGGTAAAAACGGTAAAACAACAGCATTTATGGTAAAAACGGTAAAACAACAGCATTTATGGTAAAAACGGTAAAACAACAGCATTTATGGTAAAACGGTAAAACAGCATTTATGGTAAAAAACGGTAAAACAACAGCATTTATGGTAAAAACGGTAAAACAACAGCATTTATGGTAAAAACGGTAAAACAACAGCATTTATGGTAAAAACGGTAAAACAACAGCATTTATGGTAAAAACGGTAAAACAGCATTTATGGTAAAAACGGTAAAACAACAGCATTTATGGTTAAAAACGGTAAAACAACAGCATTTATGGTTAAAAACGGTAAAACAACAGCATTTATGGTTAAAAACGGGTAAAACGAGGCGGATTCATTAATGTGAATCAGAGACATCGTCGACTAGTTGTGTAATGGTGATACCACAGGTCCTCTACGCACTTTAATGATCTGTGTGTGTGTGTGCGCGTGTCTGTGTGTGCGCGTGTCTGTGCGCGTGTGTGTGTGTGTGTGTGTGTGTGAGAGTTGTTGAATGGAGAGGACATGTTTTAACTGCTCGACCGCCAGCCATGCTGTTGGCAGTATAGAAGCACATGTTCAGGCAGCATCACAGAATGGCTACAGATTGCCTCAACGGTCAGACTATCATCACAAGCAAAATGCAAGTCAATAATTATCCTTTACTAAAAGTCATTATTCTTTGTATAAAACGTACAAAACGTGCAAATCAACAACGGTAAAACAACAGCATTTATGGTAAAAACGGTAAAACAACAGCATTTATGGTTAAAAACGGTAAAACAACAGCATTTATGGTAAAAACGGTAAAACAACAGCATTTATGGTAAAAACGGTAAAACAACAGCATTTATGGTAAAAACGGTAAAACAACAGCATTTATGGTAAAAACGGTAAAACAACAGCATTTATGGTAAAAACGGTAAAACAACAGCATTTATGGTAAAAACGGTAAAACAACAGCATTTATGGTAAAAACGGTAAAACAACAGCATTTATGGTAAAAACGGTAAAACAACAGCATTTATGGTTAAAAACGGTAAAACAACAGCATTTATGGTAAAAACGGTAAAACAACAGCATTTATGGTTAAAAACGGTAAAACAACAGCATTTATGGTAAAAACGGTAAAACAACAGCATTTATGGTAAAAACGGTAAAACAACAGCATTTATGGTAAAAACGGTAAAACAACAGCATTTATGGTAAAAACGGTAAAACAGCATTTATGGTAAAAACGGTAAAACAACAGCATTTATGGTAAAAACGGTAAAACAACAGCATTTATGGTTAAAAACGGTAAAACAACAGCATTTATGGTAAAAACGGTAAAACAACAGCATTTATGGTTAAAAACGGTAAAACAACAGCATTTATGGTAAAAACGGTAAAACAACAGCATTTATGGTTAAAAACGGTAAAACAACAGCATTTATGGTAAAAACGGTAAAACAACAGCATTTATGGTAAAAACGGTAAAACAACAGCATTTATGGTAAAAACGGTAAAACAACAGCATTTATGGTAAAAACGGTAAAACAGCATTTATGGTAAAAACGGTAAAACAACAGCATTTATGGTAAAAACGGTAAAACAACAGCATTTATGGTAAAAACGGTAAAACAACAGCATTTATGGTAAAAACGGTAAAACAACAGCATTTATGGTAAAAACGGTAAAACAGCATTTATGGTAAAAACGGTAAAACAACAGCATTTATGGTTAAAAACGGTAAAACAACAGCATTTATGGTTAAAAACGGTAAAACAACAGCATTTATGGTTAAAAACGGTAAAACGAGGCGGATTCATTAATGTAATCAGAGACATCGTCGACTAGTTGTGTAATGGTGATACCACAGGTCCTCTACGCACTTTAATGATCTGTGTGTGTGTGTGCGCGTGTCTGTGTGTGCGCGTGTCTGTGCGCGTGTGTGTGTGTGTGTGTGTGTGTGAGAGTTGTTGAATGGAGAGGACATGTTTTAACTGCTCGACCGCCAGCCATGCTGTTGGCAGTATAGAAGCACATGTTCAGGCAGCATCACAGAATGGCTACAGATTGCCTCAACGGTCAGACTATCATCACAAGCAAAATGCAAGTCAATAATTATCCTTTACTAAAAGTCATTATTCTTTGTATAAAACGTACAAAACGTGCAAATCAATGTCTGAAGATCACGGAACACATTTCAAACAATTCAAATGGGAGTTGTTGCGGGAACATGTTACTGTACTGTAAACCTATGTTATATTCATATAATATAGGAACATGTACTGTACTGTATAATCATTTAATATAGGAACATGTACCGTACTGTAAACCTACGTTATATTCATATAATATTCTGTCTCTGTGTGTTACTGCTGTGCTGTAGCCACATGTAGGAAACCACATTTATCGCACATAGTATGCCATTTTGGAATGAACTCTACTTCCAGGCCTCCTCTGACTTCACAGGTGTTGCCGATGATACTAATGAAGGCTCTGTTCCATTCTGGTCAAACAGAGTCAGTGTTAATGACACTAATGAAGGCTCTGTTCCATTCTGGTCAAACAGAGTCAGTGTTAATGACACTAATGAAGGCTCTGTTCCATTCTGGTCAAACAGAGTCAGTGTTAATGACACTAATGAAGGCTCTGTTCCATTCTGGTCAAACAGAGTCAGTGTTAATGACACTAATGAAGGCTCTGTTCCATTCTGGTCAAACAGAGTCAGTGTTAATGACACTAATGAAGGCTCTGTTCCATTCTGGTCAAACAGAGTCAGTGTTAATGACACTAATGAAGGCTCTGTTCCATTCTGGTCAAACAGAGTCAGTGTTAATGATACTAATGAAGGCTCTGTTCCATTCTGGTCAAACAGAGTCAGTGTCAATGGCCGCAGTTACATGCAGGCTGATCATTCCGAATAAATACTTCCGAATAAAATACTTCGGAAGTAAAAATTTTTGCTGCGAGTTTACATGGGAAATTGTCATTCCGAATGATTGTTTACATGGAGATGTGATCTTTTTCCCCACCCGCTGCGGCTCCCCTTCTCCGCTGGGAAGGTGATCATCTCGTTTTTGTTTGTAGGCCTATACTTTATTTTCTACAGCACGGCCAGGGCACGCAAGTGACGCAACACACTGATTATTATTGTATCAGGGGTCGCTCGTTATTTTTGAGAGAGAGAGAGAGAGAGAGAGGGAGAGAGAGAGATAATACTAGATTGATTGCAGCTGCTCATTAACTGCAAAGCCGTTATGTTTCATGACGTTTTGGTTGCAACTTGGAATAGGCAAGTTATAGCCTGTAAAAGTACAAAAGGACATTATAGCGATAGTAGCGTATTATTGGGACTGTGTGTGTGTGTGTGTGTGTGTGTGTGTGTGTGTGTGTGTGTGTGTGTGTGTGTGTGTGTGTGTGTGTGTGTGTGATTACTGAACAGCGGATTGACGGCATTTCGTCCTCTCTCTCCTCCGTCTTTCTGTGAGTCCCCCGATGCACGGTAGCCATACAGTAGCATTAAGCAATCCAGATGCATAGGCTGGCTATATAACCTATATCAAACATGTTTGAAAATTATCAGAGTGATCATCAACTCGGGACGGTTGGATCTTTGAACACTCACAGATCAGGGGGATCATCATCACTGCTGCTGCTCCACGTTTTTTTTTGTGGATTTCGGATCTGCAAAATGCACGAAATAACGTGCTCTATGTGCAAACTCCTCGGCGCGCCTTGGATATGAGCGCCTTGGAGTTGGAGCGCCTTGGGAATGAGCATGCTCAGAAAGACCAGAATGAATTTACATCCGAAGCAGTGTATACATGAGTCCAATTTTCTTTCAATCGCATTGAACATCGGAATAATTTAACTTCTATTCGGAATTAAGAGGGTTGAAAGACCTCATGTAAACGTGGCCAATGACACTAATGAAGGCTCTGTTCCATTCTGGTCAAACAGAGTCAGTGTTAATGACACTAATGAAGGCTCTGTTCCATTCTGGTCAAACAGAGTCAGTGTTAATGACACTAATGAAGGCTCTGTTCCATTCTGGTCAAACAGAGTCAGTGTTAATGACACTAATGAAGGCTCTGTTCCATTCTGGTCAAACAGAGTCAGTGTTAATGACACTAATGAAGGCTCTGTTCCATTCTGGTCAAACAGAGTCAGTGTTAATGACACTAATGAAGGCTCTGTTCCATTCTGGTCAAACAGAGTCAGTGTTAATGACACTAATGAAGGCTCTGTTCCATTCTGGTCAAACAGAGTCAGTGTTAATGACACTAATGAAGGCTCTGTTCCATTCTGGTCAAACAGAGTCAGTGTTAATGACACTAATGAAGGCTCTGTTCCATTCTGGTCAAACAGAGTCAGGGTGCTGCTACTGTGCATGTTGGTTGGCTCACTGGAAACACTCTGCTACACCAGTGGGTCTCAAAGTGTCCTTGAGTGGGTTCCAAATGGACCTGTAAGGACCTGTATGGACCTGTTCCAAATGGACCTGTAAGGACCTGTACGGACCTGTTCCAAATGGACCTGTAAGGACCTGTACGGACCTGTTCCAAATGGACCTGTAAGGACCTGTATGGACCTGTTCCAAATGGACCTGTAAGGACCTGTATGGACCTGTTCCAAATGGACCTGTAAGGACCTGTATGGACCTGTAAGGACCTGTACGGACCTGTTCCAAATGGACCTGTAAGGACCTGTATGGACCTGTTCCAAATGGACCTGTAAGGACCTGTATGGACCTGTTCCAAATGGACCTGTACGGACCTGTTCCAAATGGACCTGTAAGGACCTGTATGGACCTGTTCCAAATGGACCTGTAAGGACCTGTATGGACCTGTTCCAAATGGACCTGTAAGGACCTGTATGGACCTGTTCCAAATGGACCTGTAAGGACCTGTATGGACCTGTACCAAATGGACCTGTATGGACCTGTTCCAAATGGACCTGTAAGGACCTGTTCCAAATGGACCTGTAAGGACCTTTACGGACCTGTTCCAAATGGACCTGTAAGGACCTGTATGGACCTGTTCCAAATGGACCTGTAAGGACCTGTATGGACCTGTTCCAAATGGACCTGTAAGGACCTGTACGGACCTGTTCCAAATGGACCTGTAAGGACCTGTACGGACCTGTTCCAAATGGACCTGTAAGGACCTGTATGGACCTGTTCCAAATGGACCTGTAAGGACCTGTATGGACCTGTTCCAAATGGACCTGTAAGGACCTGTACGGACCTGTTCCAAATGGACCTGTAAGGACCTGTACGGACCTGTTCCAAATGGACCTGTAAGGAACTGTATGGACCTGTACCAAATGGACCTGTAAGGAACTGTACGGACCTGTACCAAATGGACCTGTAAGGACCTGTATGGACCTGTTCCAAATGGACCTGTACGGACCTGTATGGACCTGTTCCAAATGGACCTGTAAGGACCTGTACGGACCTGTTCCAAATGGACCTGTAAGGACCTGTACGGACCTGTTCCAAATGGACCTGTAAGGACCTGTATGGACCTGTTCCAAATGGACCTGTAAGGGTCCATTTGGAACACTGTACACTGTCAGAGTGATGCGGGTCCTTGAAATTAAAAGGTTTGAGAACCACTGTACACTAAATGGAACAGGGCCTTAATCAGTATCATCATCAACAACACCTGCGAAGGAAGTAGGAAGAGTTATTTCCAAAATGCCGTATGTGCAGTAGAGCCATCTGTGTGTAACACAACAGCGCTGCTCAGTCCAGCTGCCTCTCAAACGTATACTCATCATCATCATCATCATCATCATCATCATCATCATCATCATCATCATCATCATCATCATCATCATCATCATCATCATCATCATCATCTTCAGACTTGGGATAAATATATTAGTCTTCGTCCTCGTCCAGTCTCTCCCCTCCCTCGCGGTCTGTCTGCTTCGTCTGCGCAGATGTAAAGGGACAGTGTGTTGTGCAGACGCTGCAGAACACATCACCATCTGGAATGTAAAGGCAGTCCCCAATAAGGGCTGTTGACGTCTGTCTGTCTGTCTGTCTGTCTGTCTGTCTGTCTGTCTGTCTGTCTGTCTGTCTGTCTGTCTAGGTAGTTTAGTGACAAACAGCCCAGTTTGTGTGCTATTTTCTCTGGTATTAACTCCTCCAACAGCTGTTCCTCCCAGGTGGAGGTGGTCAGTCCTCCAGAAGCTGTTCCTCCCAGGTGGAGGTGGTCAGTCCTCCAGAAGCTGTTACTCCCAGGTGGAGGTGGTCAGTCCTCCAGAAGCTGTTCCTCCCAGGTGGAGGTGGTCAGTCCTCCAGAAGCTGTTCCTCCCAGGTGGAGGTGGTCAGTCCTCCAACAGCTGTTCCTCCCAGGTGGAGGTGGTCAGTCCTCCTCCAACAGCTGTTCCTCCCAGGTGGAGGTGGTCAGTCCTCCAACAGCTGTTCCTCCCAGGTGGAGGTGGTCAGTCCTCCTCCAACAGCTGTTCCTCCCAGGTGGAGGTGGTCAGTCCTCCAGAAGCTGTTCCTCCCAGGTGGAGGTGGTCAGTCCTCCAGAAGCTGTTCCTCCCAGGTGGAGGTGGTCAGTCCTCCAGAAGCTGTTCCTCCCAGGTGGAGGTGGTCAGTCCTCCAACAGCTGTTCCTCCCAGGTGGAGGTGGTCAGTCCTCCAACAGCTGTTCCTCCCAGGTGGAGGTGGTCAGTCCTCCAGAAGCTGTTCCTCCCAGGTGGAGGTGGTCAGTCCTCCAACAGCTGTTCCTCCCAGGTGGCGGTGGGGATGGCGCTGTAAGGGTCGATGATGACCTTGGCGCAGCGGATGATCATGGCCACCAGCGTCAGGCAGAGGAAGGCGATGCAGGCCAGAGTCAGACCCTGGTCCAAGTCCGCCAACTCCTCTGGGTCTGGTGTGGTCTCCACGCCCATGATGATGGTTCCTGCTGCTGCTGCCGTCGTCTACCGCTGCTTACAACCACACGATGATGATCCCCGCACACCGCTACCATCCTGAACCACACGATGATGATCCCCGCACACCGCTACCATCCTGAAACCCTGCTTACAACCACACGATGATGATCCCCGCACACCGCTACCATCCTGAATGATCCCCGCACACCGCTACCATCCTGAAACCCAGCTGAGGACTGAGGAGGATGGGCGAGAGAGAGGTGGAGAGAGAGCATGAGGATAGGTGAGAGAGGTGGAGAGAGAGAGAGACAAGTTTTAAACCAAGAGAGTACTATATGCCAAGTTTTAAACCTCCCAGAGGTTCCATTGTGAGTTTATATGGCTTAATCCCCAGACGGACAGGCTTTGTTTTTAGTTTGGCGTGTATAACTTTATATATCAATTTCACCACTTTTGCAGTAAAATATTTGTATACAAGAATCCATTTCATGTATTGAAGGCCTTAGAGATGAGGAAAAACGATGTTGTGTTTGGTCCTAAACCCGGTAGTATCTCAAAAACTATGTTGTGTTGGGTCCTAAGCCCGGTAGTATCTCAAAAACTATGTTGTGTTGGGGCCTTAAGCTCGTTAGTAACTCAAAAACTAAAGCACTTTTGGGCTATTTGTCACAGGACTAATAGCCGTATCAGGTACGGTCGCCCCTAAACCATCTCGCCTCTCGATTCTTTCCGCCGACCTCACGCCGACCGCTCAGTGTTGCGGTTCTTGTATTCTTTATTTTGATTTTTTGTTGAGGTTAAGGTTAGGAATAAGGTTAGGTTTAACCGTTTAAGCATAATTTACTTAGATTACTTTAGGAATACCTAACACTTATGGTCCTTTAAGTATGTTACTAGTGTAACGGCCGGGCTCCACCGGGCGCGTCAGCGTCGCGTCTCCGTCACCGTCAGGGAATGTTCCCTTTTTAATCAATGAAGGGTGGCTCCACTGCCCGCGTTGACGGAGACGCGACGCGTGCATTAAAATTGAACCGGTGCGTTTTTTGACGCAACGCAGACGCAACGCAACGCGTCCGGTGGAGCCCTGGCGTTAGGCCTTACCTGGCCGAGACAAGTGAGATTCCTTACATAAACATGAAAACCCCTAATGTTAGCAACCCAACTCTCTTATTCTTTTTTTATTGTAAAAACAAATATGCATATAAGTACTAGGGCCGGGACTTTAACGCGTTAATTGAGATTAATTAACTACAGAAAAATTAACGCGTTAAAAAAATTAACGCATTTTAATCGCACTATTTTTTTCACCGCGGAACGTTGTCACTGGACAGTTTTCAGATGGACCGGCGCACCACCCAGTTCACCGAGTGAAGTGTCCGTTGTTACAGGGAGTGGAAACCACCCCCCTTTAGAATGGTATGCCCCAGCAGCATTGGGGGAACAATAACACCACCAGACAGTTCACCAGACCGGGGGAAGCCGCTGAGATCACTTTGCTTGTCCCCGTGGATTGGAAATAGGATTTAAAAGGCTATCCGATGATAGCGTGGATTACAGCACAGTTGTGTGCAATTATTCAATAAAGAATTCGCATATCACCGAAGACCGCACCTCGTCAAGCCTCCAGTATCGGCTCGATGCGAAACATGTTGCATGTTGCCTAGCCTGGAAGCTAACGTCAACAACAGTAGCTCTGGTCCTTAGCGTAGTTAGGACTCAGGAGGAGTTCTATGGTACTTCATTTGATCCTTTCCCCTCACACCCACGGAAGTGCAGGCTGTGCAGCCCCTCGTTTTTAGCACAAAAAAATATGTGAAAGCCTACTTTCCTCCTTCTAACACTATGGATCAGAGCTAACGTTATTCCAACTACCAGTAGCAATTCAAGGACCCGACCAGATGACATGGTTTCTAACTAAACGGTTATGGCCAAATAAAATGTAAAATCTGTGAATGGCTGTTACTGTATGTCCACGGAAGAAACACAGAGGTGCTTTCTTATGGTCATGTCACATATTTGCTGCACCAAGCCCCCCCCAACCCTGTGGAATGCATTCCCCAAACTCTCAGAAACATGCCCCCACCATCCAAACCTTCAATATTGCTTTCCCCAGCTATTTCATCTATTTAATTCCTTAGTGTTTTTCCTCTAATAAAGTTGGTTTTGATTTATCATGTCCCCCTTGTAAAGCATTTTTGGGTACTCAGAAAAGCTCTATATAAATTATTAAATTTGAGATATTATAATTTATTACCCCTATTATTACTACAAAAACAATGTTTTATTGCTTAAACTTATGTATTCACTATTCATTGATTCACTAGTATACCAAAATCCATTAAAAAAATAGCTTTCTCACTGTTCTCGGGTCAAATAATGATATGCGATTAAAATGCGATTAATCGAGATTAATTAACTACAAAGCCTCTGATTAATTAGATTAAAATTTTTAATCGAGTCCCAGCTCTAATAAGTACATATTAAAACAATAATGCATTTAACTTGTAACAGAGGTGCATGACTCACGGACCTGTTTGTTGGTTGCACATCCTCTTTACGTTTGAGCTAGTGTGAGGCGCAAACTCATTCAATAAACTATTACCCGGTTTGGACCAAAGACATAAATATTCAAGTGGACAGTAAAGGTACAGAATTGAACATGCATGGTGTCAGCGGTTGTGGACTATAAGTAAAGGTACAGAATTGAACATGCATGGTGTCAGCGGTTGTGGACTATAAAGTAAAGGTACAGAATTGAACATGCATGGTGTCAGCGGTTGTGGACTATAAAGTAAAGGTACAGAATTGAACATGCATGGTGTCAGCGGTTGTGGACTATAAAGTAAAGGTACAGAATTGAACATGCATGGTGTCAGCGGTTGTGGACTATACTACAATGAAAGTATCTGCGCCGGCATCACTCTACCAAACAGGTAAGAAGACATTATTGTTTATTGCTGCTGTGCTGCTTTCCAGGCTACTGTTGGATATTATCCATGTGCAATTATTTATGTTATTAAGTGTTGTGAAAACAGGGTGTTTGTGTGTAGGCCAACTGAGGCTCATTGGAGTGAAAACAGGGTGTTTGTGTGTAGGCCAACTGAGGCTTATTGGAGCTTTTGATGTGTTGAAATGTATGCGAGCGAGCGTGTGTCATTGTCTAGATGCTGTAATTTGCATAATACACAAGCTCTTTCAATTCCATTAAGTGTAAAATCCAACACACACTGTTGGTGAAATAGAACACTTGTCTGGTTGGGCCTTTTGCGGTGTCGGTGCCCAGGGGCCCGTTACTGTCTGGTTGGGCTTTGGTGTCGGTGCCCAGGGGCCCGTTACTGTCTGGTTGGGCCTTTGGCGGTGTCGGTGCCCAGGGGCCCGTTACTGTCTGGTTGGGCCTTTTGTGGTGTCGGTGCCCAGGGGCCCGTTACTGTCTGGTTGGGCCTTTTGTGGTGTCGGTGCCCAGGGGCCCGTTACTGTCTGGTTGGGCCTTTTGTGGTGTCGGTGCCCAGGGGCCCGTTACTGTCTGGTTGGGCCTTTTTGCGGTGTCGGTGCCCAGGGGCCCGTTACTGTCTGGTTGGGCCTTTTGTGGTGTCGGTGCCCAGGGGCCCGTTACTGTCTGGTTGGGCCTTTTTGCGGTGTCGGTGCCCAGGGGCCCGTTACTGTCTGGTTGGGCCTTTTTGCGGTGTCGGTGCCCAGGGGCACGTTACTGTCTGGTTGGGCCTTTTGTGGTGTCGGTGCCCAGGGGCCCGTTACTGTCTGGTTGGGCCTTTTGTGGTGTCGGTGCCCAGGGGCCCGTTACTGTCTGGTTGGGCCTGTTGCGGTGTCGGTGCCCAGGGGCCCGTTACTGTCTGGTTGGGCCTGTTGCGGTGTCGGTGCCCAGGGGCCCGTTACTGTCTGGTTGGGCCTTTTGTGGTGTCGGTGCCCAGGGGCCCGTTACTGTCTGGTTGGGCCTTTTGCAGTGTCGGTGCCCAGGGGCCCGTTACTGTCTGGTTGGGCCTGTTGCGGTGTCGGTGCCCAGGGGCACGTTACTGTCTGGTTGGGCCTGTTGCGGTGTCGGTGCCCAGGGGCCCGTTACTGTCTGGTTGGGCTTTTTGCGGTGTCGGTGCCCAGGGGCCCGTTACTGTCTGGTTGGGCCTTTTGCGGTGTCGGTGCCCAGGGGCCCGTTACTGTCTGGTTGGGCCTGTTGCGGTGTCGGTGCCCAGGGGCCCGTTACTGTCTGGTTGGGCCTTTTGCGGTGTCTGTGCCCAGGGGCCCGTTACTGTCTGGTTGGGCCTTTTGCGGTGTCGGTGCCCAGGGGCCCGTTACTGTCTGGTTGGGCTTTTTGTGGTGTCGGTGCCCAGGGGCCCGTTACTGTCTGGTTGGGCCTTTTGCGGTGTCGGTGCCCAGGGGCACCGACTGAAGCCCCATGAAGTGAAGGGAGTTGTGGTAACTCTGTCTTACTCTATGGCAGTGGTTCCCAAACTGTTTCATGTCAAGGACCCCCAAATTGACACTAATTATCCCACGGACCCCCATTTGAAAAGATATGCCAGGATATGCCATATAAGAGAAGACTTTTACGGCTCTAGCAGTGATTCTCAACCAGTTTAATTTCAAGGACCCCCAGTTTTACATGCATTTAGGCTACGGACCCCCCATTTAATGGCATTTCTATCTCTGGGACCCCAATTTATATTGTAAAATCAATGTTAATTTAACTCTGAGAGTGTACAAATGGTACACTCTCAGCTATCATTTAGAACTATCATTTAGCTGGGTACCCCCTGGAACTCCCTCAAGGACCCCTGGGTCCACTGCCCTATGGCTCTACAGTGCTCATGCTGGTCCTTCATGGCCAGAGGGTTTATTGCGGTTGAATGGAAAGCGTGTGGCTTCGAGCGGCGAGGTGCAGATTTAATTATAAAGTCCCTGAAGAGAAACCAATACCAGTGGCAATACCAGTGAGTCAGCCATTTTAGAAATTGGGTTTTCAAATAGCCTCATTGTGTTTTATCTCGAGACATTATAACATCATACCGGTATCTATACAGGGTGTGGATTCCCAACGTGCCTTTAAATTATGTTGAGGGGCGGGAAAAAAACTACGTTTTATCCATTTAGAAATAAATCTTGAAAGTCATCACACACAATTTTAGGATAATCCTATTTTCTGTAGATAATGCAACATAATTCTCGACATAATGTTCTAGCTATAGCCTAGGTCTCAGAGGACAACAAAAGTTCTCCTTAAAACACTTGGAACATTTACAAATTGAACAGATCTTCTATCAGACTATAGGCTTAGAGAGGAGCTGAAGATTACATCTTCTGTTAAGAGAGGAAAGCAAATGTACTGAGAGAAGGATCATCCAAAAATGGGAGGGGAGAGGAGAGTTACTCACTCTCTACTCTGTTTTTCTGTCACTCTGCACTGTCTGTCCCCTAGATATCTAATAAAGCACAGACAGCTGAAATATTATATCTAAAACACAGTGATAATAAGGGATGGGAGGACATTATAAACACAGTGAGAATAAGGGATGGGAGGACATTATAAACACAGTGAGAATAAGGGATGGGAGGACATTATAAACACAGTGATAAGGGATGGGAGGACATTATAAACACAGTGATAAGGGATGGGAGGACAGCTCAGAAAGGACAGGATATGGACAGAAAGGAGAGCAGTAGTAACATAACAACCACAGTGATGGACGACCAGGCTGGAGCGAGGTCTCAGAGCTGTCTCACGGTGTGGACTTTGTCTGAGGCACTACATTGTTCTCTCTGCACTCTATTGTGATGATTTACCCTGCCTCGTTGTGTTGACTATAGGGTTCATGCATCTACCCTGCCTCGTTGTGTTGACTATAGGGTTCATGCATCTACCCTGCCTCGTTGTGTTGACTATAGGGTTCATGCATCTACCCTGCCTCGTTGTATTGACTATAGGGTTCATGCATCTACCCTGCCTCGTTGTATTGACTA
>NC_136808.1:60452010-60457010 GCF_951216825.1 Electrona antarctica | reverse complement strand
TGCAGAGGAATTGATAATAATAATTGACTGGAGGCGATTAACAGCCCGGCCGCAATCAATAAGAGTTTCAGTTAAAAATTGTAAGCAAACATGAAAAATGAATGGGGAATTCTCTTCCGGCCATGAAAGGGGACGGGGCTGTGACGCTCTATGAGCCGCGCAGGGAGGGCAGAGCAGGCCAGCGTAGAATACATTAAGAGGTAACAGAATGGAGTGAAGGAGATTAAGTAGAAACAAATAAATCCTCAGTAGGCTACGTCTCCAGCTGAGTGAGATAAATCATGATTTATTAGGTCGCAGTTAGGTCGCAGTTAGGTTGCAGTTAACTATGAAACCTTGCTTTTTTTGACACCTAACCCACTTTCTCTGACACTCTGACACGTCACTCTCTCCCCGTCATTCTCCCCGTCAGTCACCCCAGACAAGCCCCGTCCAGGTCATCGTGACATCACGTGACATCAGCCCCTGTCTTGAGTCCTGTGTCCTATGTGCTGTATCCTGTATCCTGTGTCCTATGTGCTGTATCCTGTATCCCGTGTCTTGCCCGGGTCCTGTAGGATTTGAGATCGTTGGAGATACCTTGTGCGTTGGTTGAAACGCACGCACACTAGTAGTGGTTGGTTGAAACGTTGAAACTAGTAGTGGTTGGTTGAAACGCACGCACACTAGTAGTGGTTGGTTGAAACGTTGAAACTAGTAGTGGTTGGTTGGAACGCACGCACACTAGTAGTGGTTGGTTGAAACGTTGAAACTAGTAGTGGTTGGTTGAAACGTTGAAACTAGTAGTGGTTGGTTGAAACGTTGAAACTAGTAGTGGTTGGTTGAAACGTTGAAACTAGTAGTGGTTGGTTGAAACGTTGAAACTAGTAGTGGTTGGTTGAAACGTTGAAACTAGTAGTGGTTGGTTGGAACGTTGAAACTAGTAGTGGTTGGTTGGAACGCACGCACACTAGTAGTGGTTGGTTGAAACGTTGAAACTAGTAGTGGTTGGTTGAAACGCACGCACACTAGTAGTGGTTGGTTGAAACGTTGAAACTAGTAGTGGTTGGTTGAAACGTTGAAACTAGTAGTGGTTGGTTGAAACGTTGAAACTAGTAGTGGTTGGTTGAAACGTTGAAACTAGTAGTGGTTGGTTGAAACGTTGAAACTAGTAGTGGTTGGTTGAAACGCACGCACACTAGTAGTGGTTGGTTGAAACGCACGCACACTAGTAGTGGTTGGTTGAAACGCACGCACACTAGTAGTGGTTGGTTGGAACGCACGCACACTAGTAGTGGTTGGTTGAAACGCACGCACACTAGTAGTGGTTGGTTGAAACGCACACACACTAGTAGTGGTTGGTTGAAACGTTGAAACTAGTAGTGGTTGGTTGAAACGTTGAAACTAGTAGTGGTTGGTTGAAACGCACGCACACTAGTAGTGGTTGGTTGAAACGCACGCACACTAGTAGTGGTTGGTTGAAACGCACGCACACTAGTAGTGGTTGGTTGAAACGCACGCACACTAGTAGTGGTTGGTTGAAACGCACGCACACTAGTAGTGGTTGGTTGAAACGCACGCACACTAGTAGTGGTTGGTTGAAACGTTGAAACTAGTAGTGGTTGGTTGAAACGTTGAAACTAGTAGTGGTTGGTTGAAACGCACGCACACTAGTAGTGGTTGGTTGAAACGCACGCACACTAGTAGTGGTTGGTTGAAACGCACGCACACTAGTAGTGGTTGGTTGAAACGCACGCACACTAGTAGTGGTTGGTTGAAACGCACGCACACTAGTAGTGGTTGGTTGAAACGCACGCACACTAGTAGTGGTTGGTTGAAACGCACGCACACTAGTAGTGGTTGGTTGAAACGTTGAAACTAGTAGTGGTTGGTTGAAACGTTGAAACTAGTAGTGGTTGGTTGAAACGTTGAAACTAGTAGTGGTTGGTTGAAACGTTGAAACTAGTAGTGGTTGGTTGAAACGTTGAAACTAGTAGTGGTTGGTTGAAACGTTGAAACTAGTAGTGGTTGGTTGAAACGTTGAAACTAGTAGTGGTTGGTTGAAACGTTGAAACTAGTAGTGGTTGGTTGAAACGTTGAAACTAGTAGTGGTTGGTTGAAACGTTGAAACTAGTAGTGGTTGGTTGAAACGCACGCACACTAGTAGTGGTTGGTTGAAACGTTGAAACTAGTAGTGGTTGGTTGAAACGTTGAAACTAGTAGTGGTTGGTTGAAACGTTGAAACTAGTAGTGGTTGGTTGAAACGTTGAAACTAGTAGTGGTTGGTTGAAACGTTGAAACTAGTAGTGGTTGGTTGAAACGTTGAAACTAGTAGTGGTTGGTTGAAACGCACGCACACTAGTAGTGCTGCACGATCGATTTTCCTCCACAAGAATTGAGATCACGACTCTTCCATGAAAATATTTATTGATAATATCTGTTGTCTTTAGTCTGTAGTTGCTGAACATTACTATTTACTACATTCAAAATGTGTCACCTGGAGCCATAACTGCTGTGGCTTTAAACAGACAACATCAAAGTGCTCGACTTAAATTTATGTAGCAAAAACATAAGAGTAACTAAAATGAATTGGACAGCCAACTGAACCAGTGCTGCACCATTCCTGCTCAAATTCAGAAATGAGATTGCATAGGTGTCTCAATGCACGCACGCACGCACGCACGCACGCACGCACGCACGCACGCACGCACGCAGGCAGGCACGCACACACACACACACACACACACACACACACACACACACACACACACACACACACACACACACACACACACACACACACACGACTGTGGCTCAGGAGGTAGAGCAGGTCGTCCAATGATCCATGGGTCGGCGGTTCGAATCCCGGCTCCTCCTGTCTACATGTCGAAGTGTCCTTGGGCAAGACACTGAACCCCAAATTGCTCCCGATGTGCTGGTTGGTCCTTGCATGGCTTCCGCCGCAATCGGTGTATGAATGGGTGAATGTAATGCACAATCTATGTAAAGCGCCTTGGATAAAGGCGCTATATAAATGCATCATTTACCATTTACACACACACACACACACACACACACACACACACACACACACACACAGTCAGTGACGAATGCGTGTTGGTTCCAAATGGGAGAGAGTGTGTGTCAAAGTTAGGGAAGTGGGCTGAAGTAAAAAACGCTGAGTAAGGTAAATGCTTAATTGGCAAGAACTGCTTCCTCGGGCCAGAAATACAACCAGGTCCACAATCCAAGAAACTACAGTTCTACTCTCAGCTACAACCCAATCCAAGGAAACAGGACAGTTCTACTCTCAGCTACAACCCAATCCAAGGAAACAGGACAGTTCTACTCTCAGCTACAACCCAATCCAAGGAAACAGGACAGTTCTACTCTCAGCTACAACCCAATCCAAGGAAACAGGACAGTTCTACTCTCAGCTACAACCCAATCCAAGGAAACAGGACAGTTCTACTCTCAGCTACAACCCAATCCAAGGAAACAGGACAGATCTACTCTCAGCTACAACCCAATCCAAGGAAACAGGACAGTTCTACTCTCAGCTACAACCCAATCCAAGGAAACAGGACAGTTCTACTCTCAGCTAAACCCAATCCAAGGAAACAGGACAGTTCTACTCTCAGCTACAACCCAATCCAAGGAAACAGGACAGTTCTACTCTCAGCTAAACCCAATCCAAGGAAACAGGACAGTTCTACTCTCAGCTACAACCCAATCCAAGGAAACAGGACAGTTCTACTCTCAGCTACAACCCAATCCAAGGAAACAGGACAGTTCTACTCTCAGCTAAACCCAATCCAAGGAAACAGGACAGTTCTACTCTCAGCTACAACCCAATCCAAGGAAACAGGACAGTTCTACTCTCAGCTAAACCCTGTGAAGAACCCAGCAGTTTGCTACTCAGAGCAGTGGTTTGTTTTCAATCCCTTTTCATATCAAGGTCCAATTATATTCGGCATGTGAGTCCACGGGCCACCATTTGATGAGATATTTATTGTAGCCTCGCAGACCCAAAACTAAAGAACATTTAAAGAACACATTTCCTGCATGCTGTATTGGTGTTGGTAGAGGTACCCTTAGGAGAGATAACAGGCAAACGTTGATCAAAATAACATTTCTACATTCTCTAATTGTGTAATTGTGTAGACCCCTACAAACCCCTACAAACCCTCCCGCGCACTCAGATCAGCCAACGCAGGGAAGCTGGAAGTACCCTCACTAAAAACGCCGGGACAACGCTCCACACGTCCCAAACTCTTCTCCCTTCTGGCCCCAAAACTGTGGAATGCACTTCCCGTTGCAATCAGAACTGCAGCATCACTCCCGATCTTCCGCCGTAGTTTGAAAACCCACCTTTTCAGACTCCACCATGGCCCATAGCACTTACCCTACCCCCTTAGACAGCACTTTTTAGACTTAGATAGCATTTGAAACCGACTTATAGCATGTCATGTAGACAGCACAATAACAGTACAGCATAGTATAATATATATGTATAGCTTATATGTATAGTGTCATTATATATAGATATGTTCTAGTTACGTTCTTATAGCTTACGCATGTTTCTTGATAAATGCTTTTTATATATGTGATGTATTCCCATGCTTTTTGTTCTTGCTTAATGTAAATCGCTCTGGATTAAGAGCGTCTGCTAAATGCCTAAATTGTAAATTGTAAATTGTAAATTGTAGACTTCTTGTAAATTAACTAATGTAACAGTAATGTAACTCTTGAGAGTGTAACATGATTATGGGTCGGGTCCATTTGGTTTCATTTTACACTCTAAAGAGTTATAGAGAGATGACTTCCGCACACCCGGTAGGTCATTTGGAGCAGGTGCGATGATGATGAGGGACACCGCCACTTGCTAGGTTCAGAGCATTTATTAAGAAGCAACGTTTCGGTCTTGCGACCTTCCTCAGGCTTCTAAAGAGTAAAATATCTATAAGGGTCCATTTGGTTACCAGCTCTCCATCATTTAGCTGCATGGGGACCACCTGGAA
>NC_136808.1:60440094-60442594 GCF_951216825.1 Electrona antarctica | reverse complement strand
GGTAGCAAGTAGCTCAGTGACCTAGAACACTGGTTACATGATCCGATCCGGAGGTTGTGGGTTCAAACCCCACTCAAATCTTTACTTGCCAATATTTGCCATTGAGCCCCATTGTACATTTCTCAAATTTGAAAGCACTATATTTCTAAAACTATGAAACATTTCAAAGATTCCTTTTCAGGCAAACATGTCCACCGTAAGATTAACCTAAATAGGTTTGAATGGGGTTTCTAGGTGTAAGTATGTAGGACTAGTAGTATGCCAAAGTTTGTGCTATTGCCATTGAGAATGCATTGGGCGTTTAAGTTAAATAATTCAGAAACTACAAAACATTTCAAAGTAAAAAGTTCCAGCATGTGTCTCCACAGTAAGCTGAATTATAAAAAGTGTGAATGGGGTTTCTAGGTGTAAGTATGTAGGACTAGTAGTATGCCAAAGTTTGTGCTATTGCCATTGAGAATGCATTGGGCGTTTAAGTTAAATAATTCAGAAACTACAAAACATTTCAAAGTAAAAGGTTCCAGCATGTGTCTCCACAGTAAGCTGAATTATAAAAAGTGTGAATGGAGTTTCTAGGTGAAAGTGCTTTTTTGACGTGCCAATATCTGCCATTGAGCCCCATTGTAAATTTCTGAAATTTGAAAGCACTATATTTCTAAAACTATGAAACATTTCAAAGATTCCTTTTCAGGCAAACATGTCCAGCGTAAGATGAACCTAAATAGGTTTGAATGGGGTTTCTAGGTGTAAGTACAGGTATGTAGGACTAGTAGCATGCCAAAGTTTGTGCTATTGCCATTGAGAATGCATTGGGCGTTTAATATGTCCTGGACAGACCGGCAGGACTAGGGTTAATATGTCCTGGACGGACCGGCAGGACTAGGGTTAATATGTCCTGGACGGACCGGCAGGACTAGGGTTAATATGTCCTGGACAGACCGGCAGGACTAGGGTTAATATGTCCTGGACAGACCGGCAGGACTAGGGTTAATATGTCCTGGACAGACCGGCAGGACTAGGGTTAATATGTCCTGGACAGACCGGCAGGACCAAATAATGCATGCAGGGCAGAATTAGGACAATACCCACTCATAATCAAAATGTCCTGGACAGACCGGCAGGATTAGGGTTAATATGTCCTGGACAGACCGACAGGACTAGGGTTAATATGTCCTGGACAGACCGGCAGGACTAGGGTTAATATGTCCTGGACGGACCGGCAGGACTAGGGTTAATATGTCCTGGACGGACCGGCAGGTATAGGGTTAATATGTCCTGGACGGACCGGCAGGACTAGGGTTAATATGTCCTGGACGGACCGGCAGGACTAGGGTTAATATGTCCTGGACGGACCGGCAGGACTAGGGTTAATATGTCCTGGACGGACCGGCAGGACTAGGGTTAATATGTCCTGGACGGACCGGCAGGACTAGGGTTAATATGTCCTGGACGGACCGGCAGGACTACGGTTAATATGTCCTGGACGGACCGGCAGGACTATAATATGTCCTGGACGGACCGGCAGGACTAGGGTTAATATGTCCTGGACGGACCGGCAGGTCTAGGGTTAATATGTCCTGGACGGACCGGCAGGACTAGGGTTAATATGTCCGAAAAACACCAAATAATGCATGCAGGGCAGAATTAGGTCGATACCCACTCATAATAAAAATAAAAAAGAGAGCACTTAAGTTCTACAACCACCTAAAAGAAAGCGACCTAGACACACTCCATAACAAGGCACTCACACACAGCGAAACTCTAGAGAGATGCCCCCTCAGCCAGCTGGCCCTGGAACTCCGGGCACAAACACAAACAGAGCCACGAGATAGAAAACCCATTGGACTAAACCAAATTATAAAACAGCAAAAGGAAAACTACCTGACACATTGGAAAGAAGCAACACAAAAGCAGAGTAAACTAGAATGCTATCTGGCCCTAAACAGAGAATACGCAGTGGCAGAATACCTGAGCACCGTGACCGACCCAAAACAAAGAAAAATCCTAACTAGGTACAGACTCAGTGAGCACAGTCTTGCGATCGAGAAAGGCCGTCATAGGCAGACCTGTATCCCGAGAGAAGACAGACTATGCACCCACTGCACACAAAATTAAGTGGAAACCGAGCTACACTTCCTAACCATCTGTCCATTGTACCAAGACATCAGAGACACATACTTCCCACAGATTACAACCACACACAGAGATTTTGAAAACATGACCAATGACAAAAAACTCCCATATCTGCTGGGCGAAGTACAACAATGTGCAAACACAGCAGCAAGATTTGTGAGTTGCTGTGATAGGAGAAGGATATCAAACGGAACACAACCACCCTAAAGACTAATCATTGTGTATATTCCTGCACTATACCTGCATCCAGTGACCTTGGTACAATATAGAAATTGATCTATTGAAGATTCTGATTGTTGTATTGTGCTTTCTGCTTTGGCAATGTAAACGTATGTTTTCTCATGCCAATAAAGCCCTTTGAATTGAA
>NC_136808.1:60337594-60435094 GCF_951216825.1 Electrona antarctica | reverse complement strand
TAACAAAGTCCACACCCACAACACCAGAGGAAGTGCAACGAACCATGTACAACCCAGATTCGGCACAAACAAGGGACTAAATTTGTTTTCGCTCCTATGCCACCAAAATGTGGAACGTCCTACCAACAGTCATTAAGACATGCAAATCCCTTGACTCCTTCAAAACCGCTCTCAAAGGGCACCTACGGACGGCTGCAATTCGAAACTGGCCTCCGTAAAAATCTGAATTCCCCCCCGCCGCCCAGTGCGCCCACCCCCTTTTCCCCCTTACTGTATATGTTTCTTTTCTCTTTTTACCTCCCTTATGATGAATTCCTGTTCTGTTCTTTGTCTATATAGAAGTGTCTATTTGTACGTCTCTAAATGTTTTGATGAATTGAACAAGGTGGACCCTCTTGTAAACAAGTGTAATGCTTAATTGGGTCGTCCACTCACAGTTAACAGTCTTTGTATTGAGTTTGTGCTTGAAATGTACTGTAATTCTGCAAACTGTTAATAAATATTTCAATCAATCAATCAATCTGTAGGCCTATATCTTTATATATCTTTTAGGGTTTCTTTAATCAATAAAATGTTTATAATTTATTCATGATAATTTAATTTAATATGAAAGAGGCTTCTCCAAGTTCCACCACTCACACCTGTGTGTGTGTGTGTGTGTGTGTGTGTGTGTGTGTGTGTGTGCGTGCGTGCGGCGCACACAGCTGCAGTGGATTGATTGATTGATCCATTCAGTCTGACGGACCAATGACGGACGGACTTTCATGTGACGTAGGTGAACAGCCCGGATGCAGTGGGCGGTGCTTTAGACTTAAATAGGAACGTGCATGCGCACTGCAGGGTGTCTGGGACCCGCCCTGTTTCAAGGTAAGAGATGTTTGTTTGAGAAGCACATGGAGGGTTTTATCGTCCTTACAAACAGGTTATTGTTTAAACTAGTGGTTTAATCCTCCTTAAGATGTTATTGTTTCAACATTGTTTGTTTGACTGTTGATGGTTTATTGTGACAACAATCTGATGAATGTTTGTCCTTTTTGAGAAGGGAACAAAGTAAACAGTGGTGTAAAGTAAATCATTATTTACTTCAGTAACATTTACTGAAGTAGCTACTGCATTTGGACAATGCACTTTTATACTCTATTTGGAAACTTAACTACTAGCTCCTTTTGTAGATTTGGATTATTATTACAAAACGATCACTTTTTTTTAAATAATGGGATGAATCTAGAGTTGCAATACCCTCTGACATCTCATTGATCCAAATTGCTTTTGCGATCTGCTTGTATTAAACTACACAATCCCCAACATTGCAGCTCTATAGGCCAAGCTTGAATTATCCTCTTTCAATCTACAGAGCGTTTGTCCACAGTAGACATGTTATGAGATACTTTCTGTCAAGAAATTCCGTGCTATGATATCTTTTTTCTAAGTGGAGTTTGGAAGCACTCCTTTTTATTAACTGTTCGTGCTGCTGCCTCCTGCATTTATGTGAAAATTTGAACGGGTGGTACGCAGGGACTTCCAGTGACTTCGACAAGCGCTTCCAAACTCCAACACTTAGAAAAATAATCACCTGCACAGAATTTCTTGACAAAGTAGATCATATGTGACCAAATTTGACTGAGGGACTGCCATTGGATTTTTTTAAAATGTTTTCATATGAAAGTAGGGAATCATAGCTTCAAATTGACATTGGTTCACTTTGACCCACCAGTTTTGGAGATAAGGCTTATAGAGTAATGTCTAGCAGAGACACAGCGAGTTGAGAACAGGCTTGAAAGGTTCACTTCTGTGGACTCTTAACATTACACCTACCTACATGTTTAAGCATTTATTTCATATTTACATGTCGATTTCAGCTCTCTGACACTTATTTCAGACATGCTCTGGTATCTGAAGAGTCTGCCTGTGCTATCAACTCATTTTTGTTTGGGGGGGTTTCTCCTCTGGGGAAAAACTGGAATTTGCACGATGGCAGGCTCTCAGTCAAATTTCATGTCTACATTTATGAAACTAATGCTTTGCAGATAGAAATCAAAGCTTTCCCTACAGCTGCAATGTTAGTGAGTTTAACATTGTTTTAATACAAGCAGTTTGGAAATGCAATTTGGATCAATAGGATGTCAATGGAGGGTATTGCAACTCTAGATTCATCCCCCTAGAATAATCCCCTCTTATTTGAAAGTGGCTGATCTACAAGCTCGCAATGCATTGTGATGCGTCACATTGTGAGCTTGTAGATCTGCTATTTTCAAATGCTTTTTTTTTCAACATTTCAAATGGGTCATACTGCATACTTTTGGTCATTTTGAAGTACATTTTGATGCCAATACTTATTTAATTTAGATTTTTGAAGATTCTTTTTATCCTTCTATTTTAATCATATTATATGAATTCTACAATGTGTAAAATCTGGATAAAGAGTAATGTTGGTTTATGTATGTGTCTTACAGGTGAATCATGTGACCTTGGTGTCATGCGGTGACCTTGGATGTCGTCAGGAGATGGCTGGTATAATAGAGTGTCTACTCAGGAAAGGGGGCGTGGCGATGGAACCTGGACGGAGTCCATGCAGCAGCGAGCCCCCGAGAGCTGAAACGTATAACGGTGTCAACGAACGCTCTCCCTGAGATTACGAGGCGAACGGTGCTCGAGACATATGTGCTGTACAACCTTCGCGGCTCTATTAATACCAGCTCATCTTCAACCGAGCGACGGAAGGCCCCCCACGGTACGTACCTGGATTACATGGCTCTATTAATACCAGCTCATCTTCAACCGAGCGACGGAAGGCCCCCCACGGTACGTACCTGGATTACATGGCTCTATTAATACCAGCTCATCTTCAACCGAGCGACGGAAGGCCCCCCACGGTACGTACCTGGATTACATGGCTCTATTAATACCAGCTCATCTTCAACCGAGCGACGGAAGGCCCCCCACGGTACGTACCTGGATTACATGGCTCTATTAATACCAGCTCATCTTCAACCGAGCGACGGAAGGCCCCCCACGGTACGTACCTGGATTACATGTGGCTGTAGTAGAAACTAGGGCTGTGTCACCATTACATGTTAAGTTGACCATTCATTGTCATACAAATACGAAGTTTAAATTTCTTCATGGCTTTTTTAGGCTTCATGAAATAAATAGTTGCACGAGGCAGATATGACTAATTATATGCATTAATTACATTTATACTTTTCCAAAAATAAATTAAATGGACACTTCACCCCTTTTGCAACCAGACTGTCTTACTGAGACAACGTGTAGTCCAGGAAGAGTGTGAGCCCAGTGTCCATGACATCATGGTAGGGCATTAAGCGACTAGTTTACTAGTCGACCTTGTTGGTACTAGTTGATGGAAAAAAGTACATTTTATTTATTTTTCCCTCTTTTGTAGGCCTCAAGATCAGGTAGATTATAGTTATAGTCACCAATGTACATCGTTTTTAAATGTACAAATATTTATTTAAAAAAAAACCCATAATGGGTAGTTAAACAACTAGTCGACTAGTAAAAATGACTAGAAGTGAATGCCCTACATCATGGACACTTTGAAATGCTAAAGACATATTACCAAGGGGCCAGTGAGGCTATTCAACGTTGAAGCTCTCCTCCCTAGTGGTAGGAGGAGGGACTACAGGCGGACCCGTGGATTCATGACCGGGAAACCCCGTGCAGCTGGGCTTTAACATTGAGCGCTCGGTTGCACTTCCGCATTTGACCACCAAAATTTGGTGGTCAAATGCGGAAGTAGACGTTCTGAGACGGTACTTCCGGCAGTCTTCCGGGTGCTTCAAAACGCCACTGAGCAACTTCCACTGACATGAATAGCTGGGGGGGGGGCGGGGCTTCGCGCCAGTTCAGTCTCTATTATATATATACTCTATGCATATTACCCACATAAAAACCCCAGGAAAGTGTTCTTGTCTCCCAAGCAAAGATCTGGTTGCAAAAGGGGTGAAGTGTCCCAATTGACCTCATTCAGACCGTGGCCATCTTGCCAGCAAGGCGCTAACTAGGTGCAACTTCCAATGACAGCCCATTCATCCACACATAAAAGTCCTATTTAATTGTATTAAATGTCAAACTCACCACAATTGCAGAGAGGATAATTCAAGCTTTTCGTACAGCTGCAAAGTTTTTGTTTCATAATAAAAATCCACCATAGACATGTTATGAGCCACTTCCTGTCAAGAAATTCCTTGCATGTGATTTTTTCCCCCCAAGTGTTGGCGTGTGGAAGCGCTCGTTGAATATCACTCAACGGTCCTTGCCGTTACCACCTGTTTTGAATGTGCACACAATGCAGGAGGCAGCAGGCGGTTGCTTTACTGATAACGAGCGCTTCCAAACTCTGATGCTTAGAAAATAATAATCTGCAAGGAATTTATTGACAGGAAGTAGCTCATAACATGTCTATGGTGTATGTTTTATGAAACAAACGCTTTGCATATTGAAAGGGGATAATTCAAGCTTTTCATACAGCTGCAATGTTGGTGAGTTTGATGTTGTTTAATATAATTAGGACTGTTCTGTTTGGATGAATGGGCTGTCTATGGGAAGTTGCACCTTGCTGGCAAGATGGCAGCGGTCTGAATATAGTCAGATTAGCTGAGTGGAAATGGCTGCTGTACAAGCTAAAATTGAGCGGGTAGATCTGCTATTTATATATATATATATTTTTTTTAAATGTTTGAGAATACCTTGCCTTTAATACAGTAAAATAATGGTGACACAGCCCTGTCGATGACTGTTATGACTTCCAAAATGTCATCCTGTAGTCCGACAACTAAATTTGTTTTTCTTTTTCCCCTGTCATTTCAGAACGTGAAGCTGACAAGAGTTTGTACCTTCATACCGATGTCTTCCTTTGCTGCTGCTGCTGCTGCTGCTGCTGCTGTTAGCAGTGAAGGTTAGTAATTTAATCTTTTGATTCCTGCTGCTTGTGTAAGTGGGCTACATGCTACCATACCGTATGTTGTCATTCGTGCCATGTATCGTTTCACACCATTTGTGTGTGTGTATAATGCCAGTCCGATTCTAGTCTCTTCACTTTCATCTTTTCTTTGCTTTTAATAAAGTTATATATTTTTGTTGTCTGAGTTTTTAATCGCATTTCGCTTATTTTTTTTATAAGTAATTTCTTTCTTTTGCCCTAGTTCTTCACTAGTGGACTTTGTGTGATGTGGAGGTATGTGATTTATGTCGGTATCATTATGGTAGCATGTAGCCTGCTTAACACTGTTTACTAGGGGTGTAACGATATAGTAACTGCATCGAAAAATGTATTTTAATTTCAAGAATCGAAGCATATCTAAATGAAAACGGCAACAATGACTATGTATCGTTTTGCTATGCAATTAATCGATTGTATCAATACTACTTGTGTGGTATTTAGCAATTTTTAGAATTACTTTTTTTTAAAATCAAGTAATTATACTCCTTTTTCAATGTGTGTTAAATAGTTACTGCATCGATTTCAAATCATTGTATCGTATCACCATAATGAACCAATATCGTCCATGTATCGTTACACCCCTACTGTTTACAGCCTTCTATGCTGTAGATCTGTGAAAATGACATGGCCATTTTCTTGCTTGTTTAGTGTGTGGTTTGTGTTTAGTGGCTGATATTGAAGGTAAGTGAGCGTAGTTTATTATCTTTGGCTGTCGGGCAGAAACCTTGTATCTCCATAGTTCAACCTTTTGTAAATTAACTTCCTTACTTGATCATGCTACAGTGTCACACACTGAAGTAGCAAAAATAGCCGATCTACAAGCTCACGATGCAAAGAATCCATTATTGAATTTAATAATATAACCTTGTTGTTGTTTTTTAATATATTGAACCAGTAACGTATCAACAAGAGCTTGTAACTAAATATTAACATTGAAACACAACAGATTATTATATTAATAATATCATTGGATCACAGTCCAGAATAGTAACTGTTTTGGACGTACAAGGTTTCTACCCGACCTTCATCTTTTCTATTCTTTGCTTTAATAAAGTTATTTGTTTTTGTGGTCTCTGAGTTTTTAATCGCATTTTATTTTTTTAATAAGTCATTTCTTCTTCTTGCCCCTCTGTAGCACTAGTGTATGTGGTGTGTGTGTGTGTGTGTGATTCAGGTTGTGTATCGCGTACAGGTTCTCATCAATTGATTGGGACTGTATCGTTTTACGTTTCGTCAATTTAATTGCCGGTAAAGCGTCATCCCATCAGTTCACATCACATATGACTACAGGCCCAGTATGTGATGTGCATTTATGTGATATTTCACAGCAATTGCGGATAGCTCACCATTCACGTCGGTCGGCCTCATTTTATTTAGGTTGCGTTCAGAACGGGAAATTATGTAGGCGCATCGTTCATACCATACGAATTTTGTTTATTGCTGTTGCATGTTCTGTTCTGATGTCATCCATAGTGTTGTATGTTGTGTTCTGATGTCATCCATAGTGTTGCATGTTCTGTTCTGATGTCATCCATAGTGTTGTATGTTGTGTTCTAATGTCATCCATAGTGTTGTGTTCTAATGTCATCCATAGTGTTGTATGTTGTGTACTAATGTTCATAGTGTTGCTGTATTGCTGACAAATACAGGGGCACAAAGAACATGAAGCAAATAAGAATGCTGCTGCCATTGCATAATTTGCACCTTGTATAATTTATGTCAATCATCCACAAATACATTATACAGTATTTCTCTCTTTCTCATTCCCTTAATTCTGTGAATGTTTTAAAATTGATATGTAGGAAACATGGGACAACTTGCTGGAAAAAATACTCGCGCCACGAAAACCTAATGACGACTACTTGGGCAGAGACCAAGAAAATCTATTTATTTTATTGTTCATGTTCGTAAAGCGCTCTAAGTGCTCAAAGTCTAGCCTGGCTAATAAGCCAGACTAATATCACACAACACTGTCGCGGTATATTAGTCTGGGCTGGCTCCACTTGGATTTCATTTCCTGGGGGGCGGGTTCAAACATTTTCTCTTCGACGCAATTGGTCAGAGCTACTGTCAGTCAAAGGTCTCAAGCATTGAACGTCACTGTACCAAAGCCCGCCCATATTGCATACCATGTCCCGATTGGCCCGACCTGTTCTCGGTTGTAGGAAAGAGGCGTGCTACTGAGCCTCGCCAGACCCTAATCCGCTGGCAGGCAATTTTGTTTTGCCAACGGTTGATTCGGTCTGGTATATTAACCAGGCTACTCAAAGTCAACAGTGCAGCAGAAAACATCTAGGTCATAAGACCATTGTCTGTGCTCTATCATCAGATCTAATTTGTGTAAAGCTGCTTCATGTCATCCCCACATCACATAATGAACGCAGGGTTAGGTTAGGGTTAGGTATGTGATGTGGATTGATGTGATGTATGTCTTTTATAATGTGCGAGTGAAGCTTCATCGTGTCTGTACACATACCATATGAACACAGCCCCGGTATGTGATGTGTATTGATGAGATTTATTTATGCTTCTATTTGCAGTTAAAACGTCACCATTCACGCCTGTCAGTAGGCGAGGCATTGACAATGGGCCTATGACCCAAACGTTTTCTGCTGCACTTTTCACTTTTAGCACTTTGTAGCACTTTATGAGCATGAACAAAAACAATTAATATATTTTCTTAGTTTAAGTCTAGGAGTTTTCCTTGAGGTATTTGTGGAGTGAGTCTTCCAGTTTTAACTTGTATAAAGAGAACTTTCATAGTCTTATGTTATTATAATAAATAAAACTCAAAACGAGGCACAGGCATGGCGCTTCTGGTTTACTGGAATGGGGTTCAATTCCCTGCTGTGCTCTAATCATTGTGTTTTGGCATTTAAAGACTGTCAAATTAATTACATCTCAATGAACAGGCGTAATGGAGACAGTGTATCAGCTGTATTAATGACCTCATACAGGCCTAATGGAGACGGTGGTTTAGATGGAAACATTGGCGCTTTCTAGAGCAAGGATGGCTTCATTTTAGCTCGTTAGCATTAACACTTTATGTAGCATTAAACATGGAAGCCCAAAACAGAATGTGGGTCCAGCATGTGCAGCATTGAAACCATTGAGCATAGCCCATGGTTTCAGACCGCATGCCGTTTTTCATGATTTTGCAGGATTTGAGGAAAAAGTTAAAGAATTTACCTGTAAATTACAACAAAACCAACTAAGGCACTGGTGTGGTACTCCTGGTTTACCAGAACGGGGTTCAACTCCCTGCAGTGCTCTGCTCAATGTGTTGTATTTACATCGTTTATTTTAAATTCCTGCTCATTGTGTTGCCTTTAAATAGATGATAACCATTACATTTTCACGTTTTTTCAAATCCTCTGAAATCATGATACACACTATAGCTCACCGCTCAATGACCTTGACCAGTATAAATGACCTTCATAAGACTAGTAAATTACCTTGACCAGTATAAATTACCTTGACCAGTATGCGGTCCGTGACCATTGACTACAGCCTTTTCCGCGATTTTCACCTTTTTTTTTAAATCCTCCGAAAACGTGAAATGGCACCCTATAGCATGCGCTCCGAGACGATGGACTACAGCCTGTCGCTTTTCCGCGATTTTCACCTTTTTTAAATTCGTAAAACGACATACTATAGTATGCCCTCCGACACCATGGACTATAGCCTGTCGCTTTTCCGTGATTTTCACCTTTTTTCAAATCCTCAAATGATGAAGAATCGCGCACTATAGCGCGCCGCTCAATGACCTTCACCAGTATCAATGACCTTGACCAGTATAGATGACCTTCATAAGACCATGGACCATGGCCTTTCGCTTTTCCGTGATTTTCGCTTTTTTTCAAATCTTCCAAAATCGGGAAAGACTACATGCTATAGTATGCCCTCCCAGACCATGGACAAATAGCTGTATTTGGGTAAAGTGGTGATAAGCTAAGAACACATTGAGCTGTATTTGGGTAAAGTGATAATATAAGAACACATTCAGGTATCTCACAATGTATAAAGTTCCCAAACCAACTTTGATGAGTCAGTGTTGTGTTGACTTCAAGGGAAAAGGCCCGCTCTACTCAGACAGTTTCATATAGTTCCAGGCGTGTGCTGGGTGCAGATTCAAAATGAACATATAGAAAATAAATAAAATCCGCACATCCAGTCGAGTAAGAGTCTTTGTTTAATGATCAAAGTGCTCCGCAGCAGCAGACATACCAGACAGACAAACGCGTTTCGGTGCGCAGGACTTCGTCAGTGTCAATTGTGTTGTGTTGCTCATAAAACATCACTTCATCACCAATTTTTGCAGAAGAAATATACGTGTGAGAACTTTCTCAAACAAAAATAAGAGACACTCATTTTGTTCTGGGTCTAGTGAACAGAAATCATATGGAATAAATAGACTTGGGAACCTAACTGTAGGGAGTACAAACACAGTAGAGAACCTGGGGGTTATCATCTATGAAAAGGCAACACAATGAGCAGAAAATTGTGTTTTCTGCTCATTGTTCATGGTCCGAAACCATGAACTACTATAGTTCATGGTTTCGGATAGCATGTCGTTTTTCTCGATTTTTGAGGTTTTGAGAGAAAGATGAAAATCGAGAAAAAACGACATACTATAGTTCATGGTTTCGGACGGAAGGCTGTAGCATGTAGTTTTTCTCGATTTTGAGAGAAAGATGAAAATCGAGAAAAAACGACATACTATAGTTCTTGGTTTCGGACGGAAGGCTATACCATGTCGTTTTTCTTGACCAGTATAGATGACCTTGACAAGTGTAAATGACCTTAACCAGTATAAATGTCTTTGATTTTCAGCTTTTTAAAATCCTCAACAAGAATCGCGCACTATAGCATGCCCTCCGAGACCATGGACTATAGCCTTTCGCTTTTCCGTGATTTCACAATTTTTTCAAAACCTCCGAAATCGTGAAATACGACATACATACATACATACATACGACATACATGAGTATGTACTATAGTATATACTATATACATAGTATATACTATAGTAACTATAGTATATACTATATACATAGTATATACTATAGTAACTATAGTATATACTATATACATAGTATATACTATAGTAACTATAGTATGCCCTACGAGACCATGGACTATAGCCTTTCACCTTTTCCGCGATTTTCACCTTTTTTTTCCAAATCCTCAACAATGATGAAGAATCGCGCACTATAGCGCGCCGCTCAATGACCTTGACCAATATCAATGACCTTCACCATTATAAATGACCTTGACCAATAAAAATGACCTTGACCAGTATAAATGACCTTCATAAGACTAATAAATTACCTTCACAAGTATAAATGACCTTGACCAGTATAAATGACCTTGACCAGTATAAATGACCTTCACCAGTATAAATGACCTTGAACAGTATAAATGACCTTGACCAGTATGCCCTCCGAGACCATGGACTATAGCCTTTCGCTTTTCACCTTTTTTCAAATCCTCCGAAATCGTGAAAAACGACATACTATAGTATGCCCTCCGAAACCATGGACTATAGCCTTTCGCTTTTCCTTGATTTTCACCTTTTTTAAAATCCTCAACAATGATGAAGAATCGCGCACTATAGCGTGCCGCTCAATGACCTCTGAGACCATGGACCAATGAACCATGTAAATACAACACATTGAGCAGGGCACTGCAGGGAGTTGAACCCCGTTCCGGTAAACCAGAAGTACGACACCAGTGCCTTAGTTTTTGTGTTATTTACAGGTCCTTTCGTTGAAAAAGTAATATATAAAGAAGAAAAACACAGAAGCACAAAAATAACATTTTCGAATTATTTGCTTTGATTTTTTAAACGTTCTCTTGCCGACCTCCCACATTTAATTCGATGATTAACAAAAAACAGTGTTGGACCTGTAAGGGTCCATTTGGTTACATGTGTTACACTCTCAGACTTACAGACATGGTCCATTTGGTTACACTAGACCTGTACGTGCCCGTCGGCCACCATATATACTCTCAGAGTTACAGACCTGTAAGGGTCCATTTGGTTACATGTGTTACACTCTCAGCGTTACAGACATGTAATGGATGGTCCATTTGGTTACATGTGTTACACTCTGAGTTACAGACATGTAATGGATGGTCCATTTGGTTCCATGTGTTACACTCTCAGAGTTACAGACCCGTAAGGGTCCATTTGGTTCCATGTGTTACACTCTCAGAGTCACAGACCCGTAAGGGTCCATTTGGTTCCATGTGTTACACTCTCAGAGTCACAGACCCGTAAGGGTCCATTTGGTTCCATGTGTTACACTCTCAGAGTCACAGACCCGTAAGGGTCCATTTGGTTCCATGTGTTACACTCTCAGAGTCACAGACCCGTAAGGGTCCATTTGGTTCCATGTGTTACACTCTCAGAGTCACAGACCCGTAAGGGTCCATTTGGTTCCATGTGTTACACTCTCAGAGTTAGACATGTAATGGATGGTCCATTTGGTTCCATGTGTTACACTCTCAGAGTTACAGACCTGTAAGGGTCCATTTGGTTACATGTGTTACACTCTCAGAGTTACAGACCTGTAAGGGTCCATTTGGTTCCATGTGTTACACTCTCAGAGTTACAGACCTGTAAGGGTCCATTTGGTTCCATGTGTTACACTCTCAGAGTTAGACATGTAATGGATGGTCCATTTGGTTCCATGTGTTACACTCTCAGAGTTACAGACCTGTAAGGGTCCATTTGGTTACATGTGTTACACTCTCAGAGTTACAGACCTGTAAGGGTCCATTTGGTTCCATGTGTTACACTCTCAGAGTTACAGACCCGTAAGGGTCCATTTGGTTACATGTGTTACACTCTCAGAGTTACAGACCTGTAAGGGTCCATTTGGTTCCATGTGTTACACTCTCAGAGTTACAGACCTGTAAGGGTCCATTTGGTTCCATGTGTTACACTCTCAGAGTTACAGACCTGTAAGGGTCCATTTGGTTACATGTGTTACACTCTCAGAGTCACAGACCTGTAAGGGTCCATTTGGTCCTCAGAGTTACATTTGGTTAGCATATGCGTGCACGCCGTCTGTGCGTGTGCATGTGTGTGTGTGTGCGTGCATGCGTGCGTGCACGCCTCAATAACCATGTGTTGGACCCCATGGGTCCCATCAGGGACCTCAGGGAGTCCCCGAACCACTCTTTGATAACAGAGAGGAGAGGAGAGCTATTAGGACAGGAGAGGAGATCACACCTGCTAGTACTAATGCTAATTAAAGGAATGACTTGCAGAAATCACTATTGATTTTCTCAAATCCTCGTTTTTCATCATGGGCTGTAGCCCATCTCAGGCGGCATACTATAGCATGCCGTTTTTCATCATTTTTGACCGCGCCGCTCAATGACCTTGACCAATATCAATGACCTTGACCAGTATAAATGACCTTCATAAGACTAGTAAATGACCTTGACCAATATCAATGACCTTGAGCAGTATAAATGACCTTCATAAGACTAGTAAATGACCTTGACCAGTATAAATTACCTTGACCAAAATAGATGACCTTCATAAGACTAGTAAATGACCTTCACCAGTATCAGTGGATTTTTATGAAACAAACACTTTGCAGATAGTAAGATGATAATTCAAGCTTTTCGTACAGCTGCAATGTTGATGAATGGGCTGTCTATGGGAAGTTGCACCTAGGTAGCACCTTGCTGGCAAGATGGCAGCCGTGTGCATATCATCAATTGGTTCTAGTTCTAGTGAACAGAAATAATACATAAATAGTTGGTAACCCAACTGTAGGGAGTGCAAACACATTAAATAACCTGGGGGCTATCTATGAAAAGGCAACACAATGAACAGGAAAAAAATTGAACCATGTAAATACAACAAATTGAGCAGAGCACTGCAGGGAGTTGAACCCCATTCCGGTAAACCAGAAGTACCACACCAGTGCCTTAGTTTTTGTTTTGTTTTACACGTCCATTGGTTGAAATGTAAATTTTACATTTCAACGGTAAAGTAATTTCACAATTTACATTGTAGGCAATAATTAATAACGGTATATAAAGAAGAAAAACACAGAAGCACAAAACTAACATTTTTGAATTATTGTCTCCAACAGGCCAAAGGCATGGGGAGAGAGTATGTTTTGCACTCCGTCCGTGTGTGTGTGTGTGTGTGTGTGTGTGTGTCTGTTAACAGCTAATCTCCGGCACCATTAACCCGGCCGATGCCAAATTTTGTACACACACTCCCTGGATGCCAACGATGAACCTCTGCCCCAAATTTTCCAGAACGGCCTGTTATAGCACCACCAGAAGGCCGACTTTTGAAAAACACATTCTTTGATATTACTCCTCCAGATTGTGTTCAAACATCCCACAATACATACATGATACAGCACCTGGGACCTAACGCAAAGACCTGGCTCGTGGGGATGCTGAACACATGCATGGCACAGAAAACCATCCCTTCTGTCTGGAGAAAGGCCAAATTCTGCAGCATTCTGAGCTGGCTGGCTTGCCAGGCCGGCTAGTTCTGTTGCTGCAAGGCCAGGCGGGGCAGACCGGGCCAGGCAGACAGAGAGCCAGGCCGCGAGAGAGGCCTGGCTGAGCTGACTGAGCAAGGCTGGCTGCAATGGCTGGTTGCAAGGGCTGATGTGCGCTGGCTTGGCGGCCTGACTTTCTACACTGGCTGACTGGCGGGGCTGGCTGGCTGCGTTGGCTGACTGGGCGGGCTTGCTTGCTAGCTGGGCTCCCTGAGGGAAGCTTTGGGATGGATCTCTAGGGGCCTCGGCTTGTGTTGAGCCTTCCAACGGCGTCTACCTTGATCTCCGTCCTAAGAAAGAAAGACAGAAAAAGAAAGACACACACAAACCCAACTATGCAGCTTCCACATGAGGAACCGAGACGCGAAAAAAGAACTGAGCGTCACTTGGGATGGTCACAAACTCTCCAACCATACACACACCATGTAACTTGGTGTTACACTGGACAGGACTCTCCTTCAAAAAACACCTGGAGAACACAAAAGCCAAGGTCAACACCCATACCCGTGAAATAAATGTTTACACACCTTGTTCAAGTTGCAGGCAGGCAGGCAGGCAGGAAGGCAGACAGGCAGATCCATCCCAAAGCTGGGAGTGTTTTTTTTACTGAAACAAACGTGTAAATGCTAATGTTAAATGACACCACTAGCTAACGGAAGGGGGCGTGGAAAGGGGGCTGTGAGATAGGCCTATCTGGGAACCCAATAAAAAATCACACTCGTGTGAAGTGAGTGGTGCCCTTCATCACAATGAAGGGCACAACGTGATGTCTGGGAGGTCACAACGTGATGTCTGGGAGGTCACAACGTGATGTCTGCTCAAACGGACAGACAGACATACACACAGAGCTGTGCATTGGAGCGGCTACACCGCTCAATAACATCATTATATATGTAGGCCTATAAATAATATATAATAAAATCACACCTGTGTGAAGTGAGGGGCGCTCTTATCATTATACATCATCTCATGTAACAACTGAATGTATGTGATTGGTTCGCCGATTTGCTCGTCTACATAATGACGAAAATGTTCCCTTTCATTGTCAATGTTGTGTTGCCACAAATTTGCGTCATATTCGGCGGACATTTGACCTAATGTTTGACCTAAAGACATTTGACCTAATGTTTGACCTAAAGACGTGTGGGGACAAAAGCTGTATATAGGAGGGGCTAGCGAGCGCCCCTCGATAAGCTATTTAGATCTCCAAGCTCACAATGAGATCCATTGTGTGCGACATCAGCAACACTTTCATAGAACAAGGCATATGTAGAACAATGCGTAAGTATTAGGCGTGCACGTATGATCCATATCCGATTATTTGCAAGATCGTAGCTGCCGATACCGATTCTGACCGATTCCGATATTAACACATTTTGGGCGGGAACCCCTTTTGGTGTTAGCATTATGTTATGCTTTAGCTATTGAAAAATAGCAGATCTACAAGCTCATAGCGCGCCACCGAGTGGAGCGCTACGAGCGGAGCGCTACGAGCTTGTAGGTCTGCTATTTTTGAAAAGTTGTGAAAATGTGGCGCAAATTCTTGAATATATATTTCAGAGCGAACATTTTTAACTAAAATATTTGCTTCTGGGGGGGTCCCTGGAACTACATATTTCGAGATGGGGGTCCGTGGCCCAATAGAGATAATTATGGGGGTCCTTGACATGAAAAAGGTTGAGCACCACTGACATAGAAACATGTTTTTTCAGAAAAAATGTAGGATTTAGAAGTCTTTTTTTTAATCGACCTCAGTCCAAAATGGGTTAAACAAGACTAGGCGCGACTTCTAATTTCCGAGCGGCTCTATAGAACCCTCCTATGCCCAGCTTTTGGTGTTTGTGTAAACACACAAACATTGACAAGTGAGCACCGCAAATTGTGATTGGCCGGCATGACATTAGTGATAATTTGATTGGTCGAGCACGGAATGTGATGTATGATGATAACTTGATAAGAGCGCCCCTCACTTCACACGTGTGTGATTTTTGTTTGTTTGTTGTACAAACAGAAATGAGTTGAGGAATTCATGACCTTATCCTACCCTTTCGAAAAGTAATACAGTAAAGTCTATAGTCTGTGTCACCCTCAAGTGGACAACATCTATATTGCAGGGTTAGGTTAGACATTTATTCAATTTACATTTAGAGGCCAATAGAGCGTCACAGTCCCGCCCCCTACCAGGGCCCAGGAAATTATTTATTTAAAGACCTTTTAAGCCTCGTACAAAGCCAACTCTTGTCGTGACAACTCTATATTGTACCATCATTACAGTATAGTAACTTCCTCCACTGGTGATGTCATCACTGTGTAATTCTGTACGGCTGCCTTTTCAGAACTTCTCATTTGAAGTCATTTACATATAATTATATTTAAACAGCGACTGGTATTGTCTAGATATGGACTAGTATGTAAATATCTGAAGTTGTTCCTTATCTGTTGACCTACATTTAAAGAAGTCCAAACTCAGGGATGTTTAATATTAAACTGCACATCCTGTACATTAATTTAGTTACTAAAGTGTACTCTTTATCATATGAGGTACAGCAGTTTATATCAACTCCCTGGTGTCACAATTCTACACGTTGAAATGTAACAGTAATTTACAATGCACGCAGTAATTAGAGTTAATGTACTGTTTTATTTATAACATTCACTGTTTTAACAAACTGATTTGGACCAAAGTCCAAACTGTTTTACCTTTTAAAGTAAAACAGATAGCTATTCTTCATGTATTACATAAATAGAGGGTATGCGCATTCATAAAGTGAGTGGCAAAGTGAGTTTAATTAACATTAACCTTGTTTAATGCAATCAGACTTTGCTGTTTGGATGTATGGGCTGTCAAGGCCAGAAAGTAGTCTTTGTGCCACTCAGCAGGCGTTCCCGCATAACCTTCGGGTATGATGATGATGATGTCATGCGCATACCCTCTATAATGAAAATATCCTCTTGAACCACAGCATGCCTATCAGTCAGGCGGGGACATTTGCCAATAATAGCAGATCTACAAGCTCACATCAGGTTGTGTATTTGATGTACAGTTGGGTGCCATCGATATTGTCCCTTATCATTTGACCCATTTAGGCCTGACCTCAAAATTTAAAAAAATCCTTCTAAATCCTCCAGTTTTCTGAAATAAATATTTTCACGATTTTTCAAAAAATAGCAGATCTACAAGCTCATAGCGCGCCACCGAGTGGCGCGCTATGAGCTTGTAGATCTGCTATTTTTCAATAGCTAAATAGTTTTGAACACCAAAAGGGGTTCCCGCCCAAAATGGGTTAACTGTCCTTTTGCGCAGATCAAAAGGACAATATCGATGGCCTCCAACTGTACACAAACAAAAAGCGAATAAATTGTGAATCGGGGAGCACCCGCATGGCGAAGCAGCAGCACCACCCCTCCCCAGCCCCCCCAGGTCGTAACACCAGGCACCACAAAGGGTTAATCAGGTGCTGTACATATAACTAATACACATCACTATTATTAAATTAAATCCACACGCAAACCAGTGTTGATTTCGTCGACTAAAAATAAGACGAAAACTGTTCGTCGACTACATTTTTCCACTGACGAAAACTAAATGGAAACTAAATGAAAACTAAGCTATGATGACTAAAACTAAGAGTAAATATACTGACAATTTTGTCAACAAATAAAAACTAGACTAAAATGTTAGGAAGGGACTAGTGGACAAGAGATCCAGAATAAGTCATTTTACAATTAGTTGCATGCTGAAAATAGACGATCTACAAGCTCACTTGTGGGCTTGTAGAAGTGTAAAAAACTGTCATTACGACGGCATCAAGGCCCACCTAAATACATTTTGTTCGATTAAATCTTATATTTAGTCGACTAAAACTAGACTAACACTAAAACATTCCGGGTGACTAAAATGTGACTAAAACTAAATGAAAACTATTCAAGAGACTAGGACTAAAACTAAAATCAAAATTTGCTGTCAAAAACAACACTGAAGCAAACACATTTCTGGCCACTTTAAATTACTAAGTAAGTAAGTAAGTAAGTAAGTAAGTAAGAAAATACTTTTCAAAATAAAGTTAAGAGGTGCTGAACAGTGAGCACAGAACAAGCAATCAACAAGTTAAAACAAACAGGAAAACAGAGCACAATAAAGTAAAAATACAATATAGAATTTAACAAAACCAATAAACAAGGGCAAACGTCTTTGAGAATCTTTGAGAATTATTAGTGAGGACCTATTATATGAAGATAGGTTGAAAAGTGGTGAAGTGGTCCTTTAACAAGCTGATTTGGACCAAACCCATGCAAAAACACTTTATTGATCTATCTGTCTGTGGTGTTAAAATGGAACAGATGGCTGTTATTCATTGATTACATGTTACATTACATAGTCTCCCCTTTATCTGAATAATGGAAATATGAATTATCCTCTTGAACCCCAGCATGGCTATTATGGGGGGAACATTTCCCAAAATAGCAGATCTACAAGCTCATTGTCTATTTGAAACCCCCCACCCTCACCCCCCCACAGGCGGGTGGTAGCTCCAGGACCACAAAGGGTTAATCAGGTGCTGCACATACACAACTATTACTAGTTAATGCATAACTCTAGAAAACTATTTCACAAATCCAATTGTTGGTTGTTGTTGACCCACATGGAGCGTCGTACCATCCTCCATTATCCAACCCAGCACAGTCTTCTCCTTCCCCAAGGTCATTAGGCTCACCAGAGTACCAGTACCTGTAGAAGGAGAAACATTAATACATTACAATACCTTCACAACAAGGATTTCATCTGAATGTTTAGGTTTTTTTTTAAATCATGACTTCAAATTATATTACATTATATATTTACGTACAAATTAACTGGACAATGAAATAGACAACGGATACAGAGTAACTGTTGTATTATAGCCTTTGATTCCATTTAGAAATAAATATGAAGAGGAAATAATGTGAAATGTAGTTTGCTGAAAATAAATGTAGTTAAAATGTTTTCTTTAACCCATTCTGGACGGGAACCCCTCTTGGGGTTCTGTACAGTATGTACAGTATTAAATAAATGTGATGCTGCTATATAAATATTTGTTTTTCAGAAAACTTAGGTCAGTATTTAGAAGGAGTTTTTAGAATCGGCCTCAGTAGAATAATGAAGGTAAAGTCTTACGTTGTGGTCAGTGGTGTTCCATCCACCCACTTCCACACTCCTTCTGTCTCGCTGTCGGTCAGTCCAAACCACCGCAGCTTGTCTCTGCCAACGAGTCCGCCAACAAAGTCCTGGACAGACAAGCAGCTGGTTACTGAAGTACAATCTGTACAATACTAGATGTGTGTCTCAACTAGATGGAGTAGGTTACAGCATGCACACACACACACACACACACACACACACACACACACACACACACACACACACACACACACACACACACACACACACACACACACACACACACACACACACACACACACACACACACACACACACACACACACACACACACACACACACACACACACACACACACACACACACACACACACTTCACCTGCTTCTCTCTGCTCTTTATGGTCATCAGGTCAGATTGTCTGGCTGTACAGTATGCTCTGCTGTCCTCCCAGGTCTTCTTCTCAGTAGAGATGTAGTAACACACACCATCACCAAATGTAAATCCATGTGATTCTAACAACAAAATATAATGTTAGACACTGTTTTTAATGTGATCAGATTAATGACAAATGCTGAACAACATGATATAAGAATGTATAAAAACAGTGATGTCTCACTGACCACAAAGAATCCTCTTCGGTTCGGTCAGGTTGTCATGTCTGGTCAGTAACTCATCATAACTGGTCTTCCACTGGTCTCTCTGAACAGTCAGGTTGTCATGTCTGGTCTTCCACTGGTCTCTCTGTTTAGTCAGGTCCAAATCTGCAAGAAGGAAAATCAACAAACTGATTAGGTTTACATCCAACTTTATTGCATTTGACAATGAGACAAATAGAGGTGTCCGGTTGGCACAGGGTTGAAGTTCTAGCGTTTGTCATTGTAAAATATCTATGTGTCCACAAGGACAGACAGTTAACAGACAGGACCAGGTCCTAAAGGTCCACATGCAGTCATTTATTTTGGTGTTGTCGGACAAATGTCTATAATTTGGGCGGTATTATGCTCTGCGTCAATCCACTCCTAAAGGTCATGTTGTGACTTATTGCACGCACGCACGCACGCACGCATGCACGCACACACTCACACCTCTGTTTGTTCAGAGGATTGGAAGCATGGTGTGTGTGTGTGTGTGTGTGTGTGTGTGTGTGTGTGTGTGTGTGTGTGTGTGTGTGTGTGTGTGTGTGTGTGTGTGTGTGTGCGCCGCTGTACAGCAAAAAACTGTGGGGAGGAGCCAGGTATGAACGCACACACGCAAGCACACATTCATCCACAGATACACACCAAATCCTAATCAGACTTTGTATTGAACTGTACTTTTCTGTGCTCTTTTTGGCAAACTGTTAAAGTATTCAATCAATCAATCAATCAATCAATCAATCAAACTATTCCAGATTTCCTGACTCAAATATGAGACATAAAGATACAGTAGTGTTTATAAAATGCTACTCACTGAGTATGACCAGGACAATGATGCCAGCCAATAGGAGCAGCCCCACACACGCTGCAACAGCTTTGAAGACATTCTTCTTAAATCCTGAATGTAAACATCACACACATTTTCACTATTATTGTATACATTAAGGCAGAGCACATGTATTGTGTTGCGCATGTGAATAAAAGCGAATTCCATTAAACACATCCAATAAAGCATTGACAAGAGAGGCTCTGTGATGTGGCTGCACCAAGAGAGGCTCTGTGATGTGGCTGCGCCGACAACTGCTATTGCGTAAGATTGATAGATGTGTTACTTAAATCATTGTATTATTATTATTATTATTATTATTATTATTATTATTATTAGTAGTAGTAGTAGTATTCTTTGTTTTTACCTCCATGCTGTGCTGTGTTCCCAGGGTCAGAACCTCGGAGGTTTTCGTAGACGTTTAGTTCTATACCTCCATGCCGTGCTGTGTTCTCAGGGACAGAAACACTGAGGGTTTCATAAGTGTCGTCGGTCGGTTCTGGTGTGGTGTAGATGTCTTCAGACATTTTAGGTTGAGTTCAGTTGAATTGAGTTGAGTTGAGTTTCTGAGTTGAATTGACTCCAGTTGAGGTGTACACGTCTTCAGATATTGTAGTGGGTTTTCAGACTGCTCTCCTTATACAGCTTGATGGAACACATGTCACAAGAGAGGAAGTTTGAGAGAGGATGAGGATGTGGTGAAATTGCACTGCTTCCAGCCAATCAGGTGGATTGACCCATAATATGTGTCAATCCACCGGCATTTCGTTATCAAACCTCCTAATTTCAAGGACCCCTCTGAGGTCCTGATGAAGGAGATGGTGACAGAATATATGGGTACGGTCTTGACGCCGTCACCTGATGGAGGTAGCACCAAGTTTGTTCCAACCTGAGAAAGACAAACAAAAAAGATACATGGACCAATGTAAAAGACTGTCGAAAAGCAAAGGGTATAAGCAAGATAATGGTGTTCACTGATTGCAGTCTTATACAGTACATGTTCAGAAATACATTTTCTGAATAATTCTATAACAGGCAGTCAGGCACATTCTAAACCACTTCAACTGGACATGGCTTGGCACTGCACTTGGAGCTGGCACGGTTTTCCCATCTACACCAAATCTTTGAGAATATTGATGCTGGGTTCAAGCGGTTAAAATTAATAACATTTCCATTTAGATATGCAGAGGAACTTACAGGCTTATGGTCGAACACCAAGTTGGACTCCTCGATAGTGTGCTGGTACACTTTTCTCCCAACTTTGTACACTGTTGGCAGAAGCAGTGTCGGTAGCTGTTCCCCCAAAACTGTAGGAAGACAATTTTATATCAATATGTATTAATGTGGCATGGCATATCTGTGATTATGTCATTTAGTAACACAATAAAACACCTGCTAAAATATCCATTTGCATAGTCTGCTGTACAATATAACAATATATTACCGTGTGTTAATCCATCAAGAGAAGAGGTTATTTTCCCTTTGCATCTTGCCAGGTACAGGAACGTTTGTGTCAGGAGTTTTTGGCCCAGCCTCTCCATGCAAGATCCGTTCAATCTTTAAAAAAAATCAAATGGAGGAAAACAAAATCAAATGTGTCAGCTGACATACTGATAAAAGATTATTATAACAATGCAATTGTTATAACATATCGTTATATGCACTCATATGTAAACTTCTTTGTAACTTACCATGCCTGGAGTGGATAGATGTGGGAACTCTTGGCCAATCTCCTGCACCCTTGTTTCCCCTTATCAACTTGGCCCTTTTTTCTACATTTTGCAGAAAGTACAGCAGTGCAATTGTACAAGAATGTTAAAAGGATAACACAAAATGTCCTCAGGGCAATTGCAGACAGGTGATCCTTTATGGCAGTTTTGAGGGAAGGTAAGGAGTTGCACTTTATTGATAGCCATTTTTGTGCCTTTGAAGTAGTACAACAGGTGAAATGAAATGAAATGAAATGAAATCTATATTTACCCAGGGTATCTGGGCTAAGCTCAAGAACTTGTTTCCAGCCAGGCCCTGCTCATAGAACACATTTCATCGTAGTGGTTGATGCCTTGTTCAAGGGCATTTCAGCGGTGGTAATTTTAACGTGTCGGACGGCTGGTTCGAACTGGGAACCTTCCGGTATCTAGACCGCGCCGCTATCCGTTCGGCCACCGCTGCCACGAGGTACATGCGGGCACTGGTCCCCTGAGTATCTTGTAGACCAGGCCCATTGCAAGTTGCTGTACTCTGCCATCCCACCCTAACATAATGAGCAGAGGTGGTTATGCTATAGGTGTGAGGTGTAGAAGTAGTCCAATTAGTTTATTTTGGGAGGTCTGTAGTAGTTCAGATTGTAATGACGATGTGCTACAGTGTAGTACATCAACGTAATTACAATCTAAACTACTACAGATTACTACACTACCATGAGGCACATGCATAGGCAAAATTACATTTGATGAGTGCTGCAGCTAGTATCCTCAGTGCATTCCTACTGACCTGTACACTGCCGTTTCCTGCATGTTTTGCTCCACCAGGCTGAGGAGCTGCAAATTGTTTCTCAACCATTCTTAAAGCAATATGGCTTTTTCATCCAATATGGTAGAGTCTATAAAAGAAAATACACAATATTACCAATGATTATATGGCTCTAATGCTTCAACAATGAATTCAGTTCCAACAATTACCTGGTATGCGTGTCCTATGATCACCACGTTCATTACTTTGTGGCGGTGTCTGCTGTGTGCTCTGTGACCTCAGCCTCTTTCTCAGCCCCTTTATGGTGTTCCGAAGCCTCTGTTCGAGGAATCCAGCAGCTGGGTATTTGCCCCATCCTGGGGTGTACCGGATTCCCTGTAAAGAAATGAAAATCATTGGTGAATACAGATAAGGCACATTTTAATTTTTACAGTGTGACCAGAAGATGTGGCTAGAACAGGGTTTGTCTCTCTTATCTTAACCGTCTGATGACACCGGGCATAAAAACGCACAGACGTCCAGTACTCTGGTGCTGGAAGATGAATTATATTATGTCAAGCTGACTGTTTTAGCATAAATTCCTCTAGAAAATGTTAATTACACACGATTCCAATGCTTGAGTCGTCCAAGCAGGGAATCCCTGAAACAAAGATGTAGTCTGGGCCTTTTTGGTCTCAGAGGTAGTACTGTAAACACAGAAAAACTAAAATTACCAGCAGAGTCAAACTAGATTAAGTAAAACATGTGTCGCACCCCAGTATAATGGCTGTAGCATTGTCTGCAGCAAACGGGGGATCAGCATAAAACTAAAAACACTACTCAAAATGTGTTTTGGTACATGTGTTGTGCAAAGGGGTAAAGTGATTATTTCTAGCAAATAGGTAAATGTCAGAAAGCAAAACATATGGGGCAAATTGCATGGAATGTATTAGAATAAAAAAGTTTCAGTAACACTGAATGGGTAGGTACCGTCACAAATCATCTTGCTCTAGGACACTTCGACACCAACTCTGGGGGAGCCCTGGATCAAACTGGGAACCTCACGGTTCCCATCAGGCTGCTCTACTGCCCACTCTACCCCTGAGCCACTGCTGTGAATATGAAAATAGTAATGATGGGAGATTAATCGCCAAACACATCGGTCGATTCTAGTTGTTTTTATTATTAATCTGCATTGATTTGATCGGTCTGATTGTCTTTACAGCTAAACAAGACCAGAGTAACAGCTCGAACAGATCTACAAGCTCACAATATTAAATAAAAAAGGCATTAAAGTTAAATCAGACTTGTCTAAGCCTGCAGTACAGATACCCAGGCTGTTACATGTATTTTTCATTATGGACAAAGTTATTATAATTATTCAATACAGAAAGAGGTCATAAGACATTGGTAATATCGGCCATAACAGCAATTAATTATATCGGATATCGACCAAAATGTCTCATCGGCACATCCCTAGAAAATAGTTATACCTTAAAGACTATCAATAAGGTATGTCAGCTGCTACTGTGTAGTGTCTCTGACAAAGCCATCCATTGATCTTAAAAAACAAAACAAAAAAACAAAGCACTTTAGACCTGAATTTGTGTTGCCTTATAGTGTTTAACCACTTTAAACATTATTTTAATTTTTAGCTGTAAAAAAAAATAGCAGATCTACAAGCTCATAGCGCGGCACTCGGCTCATAGCATGATATGAGCTAGCTCCTTTAGGAACCCTACGTTAAAGTTTCTGACATTTTGATGACTTTACGTAGGGTTCCTTATCATCGACTTCAAGCGACATGGGATGCAATCTGATTTACCCTGACTTAGCCCTGTGCTGCGGTGTGGGTGTCACGCTGACATATTCCAAAAGAACCATATGAACGCTATAGGAGACAACGAACCTTCTGACCCCCCCCCCGTGAACGGCTCAGAAGCCGTTAAGTATTTTTAATGTTTGTACGACCGTTTTGGCAGCTCTGAAATTCTCTCTTGTGTCCCTCCTTGTTGACATCTCGGTTGGCTAGCTGCGCCTACGAGGCGCGTAGGGAGGCGCAGCTAGCCAACCGAGATGCTGGAGGCGGTACAATGGGATGTCAACAAGAGAGAATTTCAGAGCTGCCAAAACGGTCGTACAAACATTAAAAATACTTCCCTTCTGAGCCGTTCGCGGGGGGGGTCAGAAGGTTCGTTGTCTCCTATAGCGTTCATATGGTTCTTTTGGAATATGTCAGCGTGACACCCACACCGCAGCACAGGGGTAAGTCAGGGTAAATCAGATTGCATCCCATGTCGCTTGAAGCCGGTGATACCGGACCCTACGGGTTAGGGGTCCAAAGGAGCTCAACCCGGGGGGTCCGGAAACGGGCTAGATATGAGCTATTTTTGACTCAAATATTTGCTTCTGGGGGTCCCTGGAAAAACATATTTTCAAATGGGGGTCGTTGGCCAAATACATATCATTCTGGGGGTCCTTGATATGAAATAGTTTGAGCATCACTGATATAGAAACAAACAAGTTTTAGAAAAATGTTTGCATGCCTTGAACACCACTGCTAGGGTAATTTATTCAACTATTTTAACAAATAGCCAACACAGTGAGCTCATGGTTGCTACAAAGTAGAAACCACTGAATGCATTTGTTCATTGTTAATTTAGCACTATGTTTGCCATGTTGACTACCGGAATAAACAACTAATGCTAAAGCTGGGGAAATGTTAGTGTTGCACTTATGGTATAATAGCCATGAAGGACACAGTAGTACTCTGGTTGTATTTGAGTAGCTTATATATGTAGCATTTAGATCCAGAAACATCCTCTCCATATATTTCATAACAGAAATACACATGCCAACCAAACTACTACTTCAACAGAACAGCAAGTTTACATTAAACAGCTTGCTGAGACCACAATGTCTCATTGACTGGCGTTAGCAAAACGTTAGCATGTTGCTCGTTAGCACTGCAAACTGGTTGCTTGCTTGGTAGGCTACTGGGATAATGAAGCTTCCAGCATGTGTATTGTGTAGACAACAACAACGTGGTGGTCTGGTGGCATAGACAAATACAAATGAACACAAACCTTTTAATGTAATGGCACACTGAAAGTAATCCTTTTGGTTATCCTCCTCTCCTCTCACTGCTCTGGACTAGAGACTGACACGGGAGTGGATTCCCACTCCTGCAGAAAAAAATCCTGTCCTGTCCCAATCCTGGGCCAGAGTAAAAAACAAAATCCCATCCTGTCCCACTCCTGTAGAATGACTCCTGATCCCATCCCGCTCCCACTCGAAATTACTCCCGCTCCCATCCCGCTCCTGTTTTTTTTTTTTTCTAGGAAAAGTTATTCTATATCTATCCATCTATCTATCTACCGGTATCTATCTATCGCTTCCTGCTTCTCAAGACAGATAGCCTACCAATACAAAAAAATAAAATAAAGTGGGCAATGGTGGATTTAACTTTGACTACCAAATACAGTATATCCTATTCATATCAATATCAAAACAAAACCAAGAACAGTTCTGACTGTTGACAAGTGCTTTGTCAATTTTTGAGATATATAATAGCCAATAAAAACATATATAAATATTTTACACACACAGTAATAAACGTAATACAGATCTTCTCTTATGGGGGGTCCCTGGCATATTTTCAAATGGGGGTCCGCGGGCTAATAAATGTTGATTTAGGGGTCCTTAACATGAAAATGTTTGGGAACCACTGGTGTATGGGACTCGTTTGTGAGAAATTCCTGAATTCCTGAATTCCTGTTCTGTCTATAGAAGTGTCTATTTGTACGTCTCTAAATGTTTAGATGATTTGAACATGGTGGACCCTGTTGGAAACAAGTGTAATGCTTAATTGGGTCGTCCACTCACAGTTAACAGCCTTTGTATTGAGTTTGTGCTTGAAATGTACTGTAATTCTGCAAACTGTTAATAAATTCTTCAATCAATCAATCAATCAAAGAAAGAAGGGAGACGATGTATTGAACATTCGCTCAGCCTAAGACAGCTGTTCAGGGAGCCAAGCAAGTGCCAACAGTAACAGCGTTAGCATGTAGCTAACGTAGCATCACAATTGCAAGTTGCCACTGCCAGGGGAAACAAATGCATCAGGATGATCTGGCTATAAATAATCGATTATATCACATCACCGGCGCGATGCAGAATCATGCAAGGCCGCACTGCGATGTCTTCATATTAAATGAAACGTCCACTGGATTGCATGAAGGAAGTTTTCATCCTCTCCCGGTTGGAGCGGACTCAGCGGAGCCTGGAAGCATTAGCACTGATGGGGTATGTAGTTCTTTTGACTTGCGTCAGCAAGTCAAAAGAGTGTTGGCTCACTGAAAGATGACTACAACAAAGATGGGCGCTTCTGTTCTTTTGGTTGGCAGCGCGACCAGTTGAAAATGTCATTCACGATCCTGCACGCTCCTGTTGATTTACATTCCCGTCCCGTCCCGATCACGGGATTAATACAAATATTAATCCCATCCCGCGTGAATCCTGCGGGAATCCCGTGACCCGCGGGAGTCCCGACAAAATGTCAGTCTCGACTGCTGCTGCAGCAGCCTGCGCGGGCTTTTTCCTATGGCTTTTTCCAACGATGCAAACACTTCCTGATAAGTGACGTCACTACTCACTACGTCAGATGCGCATTGTCCGCGCAGAGCCCCCCCCCCCCCCAACCAACCAACCAACCACCACCACCACGCACGCACGCACGCACGCACGCACGCACGCACACAATATGAGCAGGCCTAAATATTTTGACAGGAATTTTCATAGCAATGTCAAAAGGACATTTATTTTCACAGTAAGGTAGTATATTTATTAAGACTGCAATAATATCATTGTTTATTGTTTTGATGTATTGTAATATGGAACTATGGTAAGAAAAATATTATACAGATAGGCTTATAACAGAAAAATGACCTGTAAAAATACAGTATACAGTTTTTGGGTTTAATTGTCTCCACCAGGCCGAAGGCATGGTGAGAGAGTATGTTTTGCACTCCGTCCGTCCGTCTGTGTGTACAGCTAATCTCCGGCACCGTTGGCGCTGCCGATGCCAAACTTTCCACACACACTCCCTGGATGCCAACGACGAACCTCTGACCAATTTTTCCACAACAGCTTGTTATAGCGCCACCATGAGGCCGACTTTTGCAAAACACATTTCTTTATATTACTCGTACATAGTTTATCCATACATCACGCAACTCAGTATACACCATCTCTATAGTCATGTGATCAACACAGACCACTCCGCGTCCCCATATTCCATCGCCATTGGCTAAGATTGCCTTTCAAAGTTCTGCAGATTTGTCCGTTTTGAACAAAATGCCTCAAATCATGAACACAGTGTGCGATTTCCGTGAAATTATGCACACACATTACCACTAGGCAGAGGAAGAAATGCCACTTAAAAAAGAGGACTCATGGTGGCGCTATAACAGACCAATTCATGTTCTTGAATCTTACCTATAATTGCACCGATCTGTGTACAACTTTGCATGCTCACTCCCTAGAGGCCAAGACAAAACCTTTGCCCTGCATTTCCCACATCTGCCTGTTGTTGCGCCACCATGAGGCCAATTTCTGCAGAACTTAAACGCTTACTGTAAATCACTCGGGATAGCGTCTGCTAAATGCCTAAATTGTAAATTTGTCAATTGCTATTATCCTGGTTACTGTCAATTTTAATATTTTACATTCTTATAAAGTAGGCCTATTTAATCAATCAGTCAATCAATCAATGAATGAATAAAAAATGAATATACATGTTGGGTACAAAAATAACCCCGTATTTTATAACCCTTTTTTGCTACTTTCTAATTCTTTGTTTGGCCCAAAACATTGTGTTTATTGTCATGATTTGTCACGACAAGAGTTGGCTTTGTCCGCGGCGTAAACGTCTTTAAATAAATACTTTTTGAAAAGTCTATGAGGAAAATGAACGGTGATTTATTTTCCGGGTCTCTCAAGGGGGCGGGACTGCGACGCTCTATAGTAGCCTATAATACCAGTAACTAATTTTGACCAACTGGAACCTTAAGGACCCCTATAGGGGGTCCCCGAACCCCACATTGAGATCCACTGACATGTTATATTTAGATAAACTTTCCTGTTATGGGATGGTTTCAATTTGCTATCCTTTATTCCATGTACTCTGATCTTGCACTTTGAAAGCCAATCGGTACTGAATTACATATGAATAAAGGTCCTTTCAGACAGGGAGTGTGTGATGCAGGCGTTGTCACCTGGATCAACTCCAAGTCTGCTCATGAGGGGCAAGGGACGCGTAGCATAAAAATAAAAATAAAGCTCAACACAATCCAGGCCGGTCTATGCAGGCGTGTGCACAAAATGAGCATGAACGCAACAATTTCACAGGGCTGTGGCTCTCACTGAAAATGAATCACTAGGCACGTCAGTCGCTGCCCTTCTGAAAAGGCCTTAAATGTGATGTTGACACAACAGAAGTGTTTGGAAACATTTCAATATGTAATGTGAAAGCAGTTATTTGGTAGTCTTAAAATAAGTACTTACAACTACAAATTGTCTTAAAAGTCACACTGTGGCTGCAATCTTTTCTCAGAGAGTAATTTTAGCTTGATGTACATGTACAATTATTTGATTGAAGATTTAATAACTTAGTAAGAGAAAAAAGAAATATATTCTAAAAACAATATTAATCCTCTTATACAATTTTCTCTTGTTTAGTATATCATTATTAAAACAAGATCAATAATCTAGTATGGCTAGATATAAGTTGGCAATTCTTGCTAAGTTCATTATTTTTTGCAGTGAGAACCCTTCAGAAACACCTAGTTGAACTTAAAGGGTCAATGACCTTTATAGTTTATTGTGTGAGAGAGAGAATAGAGAAGTTGGCCTTATTGAGAAGTAAAATAGAGAAGTTGTCATTATTGAGAAAGAGTCTTACTGGGGGCCTGGATACCATGCAACACTTTTTCGACACGTATTTTCGGTGATGTCATTCGATTCCACATCGCGCGAAAGCCCTGCAGACAATTCTTTTTTCATTTCTGCCCAAGATTGACCGAGATACAGACTCTTTTGTGTTTTTGCACGCTATAACTACAAAATCGCCTATTTGAGTGTATTCTGTTTGTACGGATGTATTTATTTGCTGACGATTGTTAATGGATTTCATCTGTTAGACTGATCTGTATGTTAACCCCAGGCGAAAATTCCATTGAAAAATATGCATTAGCCTTTGAGCTAGCTAGCAAAACATAACAAACAGACGAGGTCAGGACGAAAGCTGCATCCTTGCGCATTTACGCATTGTTTATGTTTTTTTTTTTTTTTCTTCATATGCCAGAGAAGATTTATTTTTACAGCTCTATAGCAGTGATTTCATTTCAAGGACCCCCAGTTTGACATGCATTAGTCTACGGACCCCCATTTAGTCTACGGACCCCCACCACTGGCCTATGTAGGCTATAGGCACTTTTCATTTTGTTGTAGGCTGTATTGAAGCATAAATGAGCGTTAGATGCCAGAAACATGACTTAATAGCTTTATTTAGGACGATTTATGTGAGGGTGCCTTTCGTCCTGTCCCTATGCAGCTTTCGTCCTGCCAAAAGCGCTGTGCGGAAGTGAGCGCGAGATCACTTTACTTGCCGATTGCGTCCGACTCGTTTCACCAAAATTAAAAAACACTGTGGGTAATGGGAGAGGACAAGTGTATCTTGTTCACAAAAAAGTTTGGTTACTTGAAATTAATTAATCTCTGTGCAGGGAGGGAATTAGTAAAATGGGCGTCAACCGTCCAGGCTCTCCCCTATATGTTTCTTTTCCCTTTTTACCTCCTTTATGATGAATTCCTGTTCTGTTCTTTGACTACCGGTATATAGAAGTGTCTATTTGTACGTCTCTAAATGTTTTGATGAATTGAACAAGGTGGGCCCTCTTGTAAACAAGTGTAATGCTTAATTGGGTCGTCCACTCACAGTTAACAGTCTTTGTATTGAGTTTGTGCTTGAAATGTACTGTAATTCTGCAAACTGTTAATAAATATTTCAATCAATCAATCAATCAATCAAAGATACTAGAGTGTGTGTGGCGAGTGTGTGTGTGTGTGTGTGTGTGTGGGGGGGGGGGGGGGGGGGGGGAGTGTGAGAGAGAGAATAGAGAAGTTGGCCTTATTGAGAAGTAAAATAGAGAAGTTGGCATAGTGGCATTATTGAGAAAGAGTCTTACTGTCAGAATCAAGGGAGAGACAGGAACCCACAGAGGGGGAGCCATCTTAACTGGATAGTGTAATTGACAACAGGTGGTCTCAGTGTGGTAGGTTTGTATTTTATAATAGCATTTAAAATAGTTGGATTGAGGAGAGTGTAAATGTATCAAACAGCAGAACAGCTACAGTACATCTGCTCAACATGATACAAGAATGAATAAAAACAGTGACGTCTCACTGACCACAAAGAATCCTCTTCAGTTCGGTCCGGTTGTCATGTCTGCTCTGTAACTCATCATAACTAGTCTCAGTAGTCTGACACTGGTCTCTCTGTCATGTCGTTAAGTCTGGTCAGTAACTGGCCTCTCTGTTCAGTCATGGTGTTAAGTCTGGTCAGTAACTGGCCTCTCTGGTCAGTCATGTTGTTAAGTCTGGTCAGTAACTGGCCTCTCTGGTCAGTCGTGGTGTTAAGTCTGGTCTCAAACTTGTCCAAATGGTCAGTCAGTTCGGTCAGGTTGTCATGTCTGCTCTGTAACTCATCATAACTAGTCTGACACTGGTCTCTCTGTTCAGTCATGTCGTTAAGTCTGGTCAGTAACTGGCCTCTCTGGTCAGTCATGTTGTTAAGTCTGGTCAGTAACTGGCCTCTCTGGTCAGTCATGTTGTTAAGTCTGGTCAGTAACTGGCCTCTCTGGTCAGTCGTGGTGTTAAGTCTGGTCTCAAACTTGTCCAAATGGTCAGTCAGTTCGGTCAGGTTGTCATGTCTGCTCTGTAACTCATCATAACTAGTCTGACACTGGTCTCTCTGTTCAGTCATGTCGTTAAGTCTGGTCAGTAACTGGCCTCTCTGGTCAGTCATGGTGTTAAGTCTGGTCAGTAACTGGCCTCTCTGGTCAGTCATGGTGTTAAGTCTGGTCAGTAACTGGCCTCTCTGTTCAGTCATGGTGTTAAGTCTGGTCAGTATTGCCTCTCTGGTCAGTCATGGTGTTAAGTCTGGTCAGTAACTGGCCTCTCTGGTCAGTCATGGTGTTAAGTCTGGTCAGTAACTGGCCTCTCTGGTCAGTCATGTTGTTAAGTCTGGTCAGTAACTGGCCTCTCTGGACAGTCATGTTGTTAAGTCTGGTCAGTAACTGGCCTCTCTGGTCAGTCATGTTGTTAAGTCTGGTCAGTAACTGGCCTCTCTGGACAGTCATGTTGTTAAGTCTGGTCAGTAACTGGCCTCTCTGGACAGTCATGTTGTTAAGTCTGGTCAGTAACTGGCCTCTCTGGACAGTCATGTTGTTAAGTCTGGTCAGTAACTGGCCTCTCTGGTCAGTCGTGGTGTTAAGTCTGGTCTCAAACTTGTCCAAATGGTCAGTCAGTTCGGTCAGGTTGTCATGTCTGCTCTGTAACTCATCATAACTAGTCTGACACTGGTCTCTCTGTTCAGTCATGTTGTTAAGTCTGGTCAGTAACTGGCCTCTCTGGTCAGTCATGGTGTTAAGTCTGGTCAGTAACTGGCCTCTCTGGTCAGTCATGGTGTTAAGTCTGGTCAGTAACTGGCCTCTCTGGTCAGTCATGTTGTTAAGTCTGGTCAGTAACTGGCCTCTCTGGACAGTCATGTTAAGTCTGGTCAGTAACTGGCCTCTCTGGACAGTCATATTGTTAAGTCTGGTCAGTAACTTGTCCAAATGGTCAGTCAGTTCGGTCAGGTTGTCATGTCTGTTCTGTAACTGATCCAAACTGGACTGCAGGATGTGTTTCTCTTTAATCAACGCTCCATCTGTAAGAAGGAGAATCAACACAATGATGAGTTTTCCATCCAATGTTGTGCTGATAGTCATCTTCATCAGTGATACAGAGGACTCTATGTTGGGGAGACATGTGACCTGATAGTCATCTTCATCAGTAATACAGAGGACTCTATGTTGGGGAGATATGTGACCTGGTAGTCCTCTTCATCAGTAATACAGAGGACTCTATGTTGGGGAGACACGTGACCTGGTGTGGAGAGCAGTCAACAACATGGTGGGTTGGGCGTCGACTGGTGACAGACATTTATAAAGGTCATAGGTCACACTCAGTCAGAGTAGCGAGAGTGAGTTTCCTCTTTTATTGGTTCTTGATGTCAAATGAATAAACGTTTCGGCTAACCAGCCGTCGTCACACATGATGCTGTCTAGTAGTCACAGGAACCATGTTTTGGATGAATATATCATGGTTAGAATAGAGTTGGAGGGGGCGGGGTACCTAACATGAATACCAAATATCTAAATACTGAATCAAGCAACTCAAAAACCCTGTGGGCTCTCCCAGAGTTAGTCAAAGTGTCTGTGAGCAAGACTCTGAACCCCTAATTGCTCCTGATGTGCAGGTTGGTGCCTTGCATGGTTTTCCTCTGGCATCGGTGTATGAATGTGTGTGTTAATGTGAATGTACTGCACAATCTCTGTAAAGCACTGTTACGAAACCCCGAGACCAAATAGTCTTATGACATGTCTAGAGGCTAGGGTTTCACAACAATGTAAGAAAAAGGGATGTCAAGCATTGGAGTTGCAAATAAACAGTCAACACAGGGTTAGAATCACCAAAGGTGATGTGCTTTTTTAGTTGAGGTATATTTACAGGTGGTCAAACGTATATGCATAAAGCATATAATAAAGCAAAAACAATTAAGCCACTGCCAGGGGACACGAGTGTTGCCAAAATAACAAAAGGAGCAGCTAGGGAAACAAAAGACAGACTAACTAACTATCTAGACAATTAGTAAAACAAAAGCCTGCCTACCTAACTACTCTAACCAAAACGTAGTTCAAAATACATGTGGTGGCAAACACCCCTTACCTAGTGTGCTTAACAAGGTTCTACCTACGTGGTGCCTATGTATAGAGGCCTCTGTCTTACCTGTCCCAAGGCAGGGCATATATCATAGAATTTACATTAGTAGTAGAACATTAAATTAAACAGATAAGGTTTGCTCAGGGACACAAGAGGAGACAAAACTGATGCAGCAGTGACAGGGCTACAAACAAACAACTGAGGTGTACTGGTTGAGAGAGTGAGCCCAGGTGGGACTCAGCCTTTTATAGGCAGCAGGTGGTGGTGGTGATTGGATGAGGGAGGAGTCAGGTAACAGGCTGATTGACAGATGAGGTGACTGGGGACTTCAAACCTGCAGAGAATGAGAGAGTGGAGGGAAGGAGAGACAGGGGAGGAATACAGAGCAACTACACAACCTACACTACGTGGCACGTAACAAGCACCTTGGATAAAAGTGCTATATAAATGCACCATTTATAGTGTGTGTTCAGTAACAGTGTTAAATAGCTCTATATTGTGACAGTAATCATTGCTATAGAGTGTGTGTCTCCATCACACAGGACAGGAGATGGAGACAGGAGTCTCCATCTCTCTCCAGCTTTTTATAAAACAGAAATTGCATTTTCTGGTTGGGATACCAATTTTATCCAATCAGGATAGAGAACTCTGTCAGGAAGTGGAATTGTAAGTGATGACACAAAGGCCCAATCCCAATCCGCTCCCTTGCTGACTCAATGAGCCCTCACTGACTTACCTGCTCGTTCATGTGAAGTCTGCGAGGGCTTGAGGGATGTCCCATTTAGAAGTGAGGGCTCAGCCCCGCCCCTTTATGTGCCCTTTGCCAAAGTCAGCATTTTGGCTGACTTTGGCAAAGAAATTACCCACAGTTCATAGCGTTACCAGGGGAATGAGGTGGATCCGCCGAACATCAATCATTTAAGTATGCAAATGAGTTATGTATTTAAGTATATGCAAATGAGTTATGTATCGCGGTTAGAATGTCACTGTCTCACTGTGTTCTCAAAGGGAGACGGAATGGAAGGATAGGCTATATATTTAATTACCATAATAATGATGATAAATGACTAATGAGCAAAGTAAAATAATATGGAAATGCAATTTATAATGAATATTATTATATATGAATATTCATGTAGGCACTGGCTGTGAATAAGGACAGTTTGTATAAAGTGATGCAAAGTGTCATGAATGGCGGACTCATCTTCAAAGTGCTGTCCCATTCCTTTCACAACAATGTGGAGCCCTTGCAGCCTCTCACCCTCAAGCCCTAATCCCTAACCCTTGAAGCCTCTCACCCTCAAGCACTTACAGCTGACGTCACTAAAGTCAATGAGGGTTCAGGGCTTAGCGCTTGAGGGAGACGTCACTAAAGTCAATGAGGGTTCAGGGCTCAGGGCTTGAGGGAGGCGTCACTAAAGTCAATGAGGGTTCAGGGCTTGAGGGAGACGTCACTAAAGTCAATGAGGGTTCAGGGCTCAGGGCTTGAGGGAGACGTCACTAAAGTCAATGAGGGTTCAGGGCTCAGGGCTTGAGGGAGACGTCACTAAAGTCAATGAGGGTTCAGGGCTCAGGGCTTGAGGGAGACGTCACTAAAGTCAATGAGGGTTCAGGGCTCAGGGCTTGAGGGAGACGTCACTAAAGTCAATGAGGGTTCAGGGCTCAGGGCTTGAGGGAGACGTCACTAAAGTCAATGAGGGTTCAGGGCTCAGGGCTTGAGGGAGACGTCACTAAAGTCAATGAGGGTTCAGGGCTCAGGGCTTGAGGGAGACGTCACTAAAGTCAATGAGGGTTCAGGGCTCAGGGCTTGAGGGAGACGTCACTAAAGTCAATGAGGGTTCAGGGCTCAGGGCTTGAGGGAGGCGTCACTAAAGTCAACTGACAGACAGACAGAGAGTCAGTCGGTCAGACACTCAGCGAGTCACTCGATTGATTCATTTACAAACACACAAGTTGTGTGTTTGTAAATAATCAGACCCACCGTTTCATTAGAGGATGTTCAGGTGGGGGTGAAGAGGCTGGAGGTCAAGAGGTCAACACAATTATACTGTCAGTCTTTTGGGTTTTATTAACCCATTCTGGACGGGAACCCTTTTTGGTGCATTATGTTATACTTTTATATACTTTTATGTTATAAAAATAGCAGACCCGCAAGCGGTGGCGCGCTACGAGCTTGTAGGTCTGCTATTTTTGAAAAATCGTGAAAATGCGGCTCAAATCTTTGAGTATATAGATGTGTGTGTGTGTGTGTGTGTGTGTGTGTGCGCGTAAATGGTGCATTTATATTAGCCTGGTTAATAAACCAGACCGAATCAGCCGTTGGCAAAAAAAAGTTGCCTACCAGCGGATTACGGTCTGGCGAGGCTCAGTAGCACGCCTCTTTCCTACAGCAGAGAACAGGTCGGACCAATCGGGACACGGTATGCAATATAGGCGGGCTTTGGTACAGTGACGTTCAATGCTTGAGACCTTTGACTGACAGTAGCTCTGACCAATTGCGTCAAAGAGAAAATGTTCCCCGGGAAATGAAATCCAAGTGGAGCCAGCCCAGACTGATATACCGCGACAGTGTTGTGTGATATTAGTCTGGCTTATTAGCCAGGCTACATTTATATAGCGCCTTTATCCAAGGCGCTTTACATAGATTGTGCATTATTCACCCATTCATACACCGATTTCGGTGGAAGCCATGCAAGGTACCAACCAGCACATCGGGAGCAATTTGGGGTTCAGTGTCTTGCCCAAGGACACTTCGACATGTAGACAGGAGGAGCCGGGATTCCAACCGCCGACCCATGGATCATTGGACTACCTGCTCTACCTCCTGAGCCACAGCCGCCCCATACGCCGTGCGTATGTGTGTCAAGACATTTTATTAGCAACTACATACACCTGTTGCAAGGTCCCCTTTTGGTGTTTTAAACGTTTACTGGGGACCCCCTGGAAATCCCACAAGGGCCCCTGGTGGTCCACGGACCCTGAATTGAGAAGCACTGGTATACATTCTAAACATTTGTATTCAGTCAGCTTTTATAAATGTCATTTTAAACGTGAAAACAGACTGTTGCGTGCTGCTGTCTGGTCGTGTGCTTCAAACCACTGTGATGCCGCATTAAACTACTTTCACCGGACCCCGAATTGAGGAGCACTGGCATACATTCTAAGCATTTATGCTCAGTTAGCTTTTATAAATGTCACTTTAAACGTGAAAACAGACTGCGCTGCTGTCTAGTCGTGTTCAAACCATTGTGATGTTGCATTACCTACGTTTACTGGGGACCCCCTGGACAACCCCCAATGGCCCCTGGGGGTCACCGGACCCCGAATTGAGAAGCACTGGTATAGATTCTAAACAATTGTATTCAGTCAGCTTTTATAAATGACATTTTAAAACGTGAAAACAGTCTCTTGTTATAGATATTATAGTTGTAGTTAAAGTACACCGTGTGAATGGCCCTTAACATGACACCAATGCTGAATAGTACTAGGGAGAACATGATAGTATCCGTCCATAGACTGGCCTCTGGTGACCAGATAGGAGCATTACTGCATCTACATTAAGGACAAGTATACAGCCTACTGTACATCCTCAGGGTTCATTGATATAATCTCTTCACATTTATGTACTCACAGTTTAACCCATTTAGGCCTGACGTCAAAATAAAATAAATGTCTTATAAATTCTGATAGTTTTCTGAAATACCTATGATTTCTGTATTAGTGGTGCTCAATATTTCATGCCAAGGACCCCAATGATTACAAATGATATGTAATTGGCCTCTGACCCCCATCTGAAAATATGTTGTTTCCCCTAGGTCTGCTATTTTTGGGGGCCTGTCTGTCTGTCTGTCTAAAATAGCAGACCTACAAGCTCGTAGCGCGGCACCGAGTGCCGCGCTACGAGCTTGTAGGTCTGCTATTTTGGGGGCCTCTGTCTGTCTGTCTGTCTAACAATCTGTCTTTTCTGTCTGTCTGTCTGTCTGTCTAACAATCTGTCTTGTCTGTCTGTCTGTCTAAAATAGCAGACCTACAAGCTCGTAGCGCGGCACCCGGTGCCGCGCTACGAGCTTGTAGGTCTGCTATTTTTGGGGGCCACTGTCTGTCTGTCTGTCTGTCTGTGTCTAACAATCTGTCTTGTCTGTCTGTCTGTCTAAAATAGCAGACCTACAAGCTCGTAGCGCAGCACCGAGTGCCGCGCTACGAGCTTGTAGGTCTGCTATTTTGGGGGCCACTGTCTGTCTGTCTGTCTGTCTGACAATCTGTCTTGTCTGTCTGCCTGTCTGTCTGTCTAAAATAGCAGACCTACGAGCTTGTAGGTCTGCTATTTTTGGGGGCCACTGTGTCTGTCTGTCTCTCTGTCTGTCTGTCTGTCTAACAATCTGTCTTTGTCTGTCTGTCTGTCTAAAATAGCAGACCTACAAGCTCGTAGCGCGGCACCGAGTGCCGCGCTACGAGCTTGTAGGTCTGCTATTTTGGGGGCCACTGTCCGTCTGTCTGTCTGTCTAACAATCTGTCTTGTCTGTCTGTCTGTCTAAAATAGCAGACCTACAAGCTCGTAGCGCGGCACTCTATTTTGGGGGCCACTGTCTGTCTGTCTGTCTAAAATAGCAGACCTACCTATAGCAGACCTAAATAGCAGACCTACGAGCTTGTAGGTCTGCTACCTTCACCTACCAGTTTGAGTTCTTCCAGAGCCAGCGTTTCACCTCAATGAAGGACCCACGCTCCTACCCACTGGAGTACGGTGTAGGGGACAAGATTTACATGCAGATAGAGGCCTCATCTTCAGTCAACAACATCGGCCCTTATTTGGTCATATCGGATCATATCGGTATGTGCAAATATGCCAGTCTAACCTCCGATCCGACACCGGGGTAAGGGGTTGACACTATAGCAGGTAAATAAAATGTTGGGGCATGTGGAATTTGCTTTGGAGTTGCCCAAACTGCAAGTGCACATTTGAGTGAGGAGTCTGCTATAAACACAACACGAGATATATAGCTAGATAGCTATAAACACTATTCCTGGTCGGTGGACTTCAAAATAAGATATTTTTTCTTTTTGTATTTATTATCTGGTATTCGGTATACACTGACACCACACTAGACAGGAACGCCCAAAAACGTCACATCCGGTTTTAGCCTGGGGTAAGAATTTTCTATGGCTGCCAATGTAACTTGGTCCAATCCTTAATCACATACGGACAAACATCTATGCTATCTAACTTGCGGAAATCTCATTGAAGACAAAAGTGAGTACGCAAACTGTGATTGGCCGGAATGAGATGATGTATGTATGATGATAAGAGCGCCCCTCACTTCACACGGGTGTGATTTCTTATATTTAAATGACATGTTTTTTAGGTCATGTCATGTGGTCTATACCTGCACAACCTTAGTGATCTACTGGTAGACCGCAATCTACCTGTTGGGCACCCCTCTGCTCTCTAGCAATGATTACTGTCAGAAAAGCACCTTATCCTTAGAAAAAAAACCTTTAGTTTTTGTTAAAACTACACGTACTTAATTGAAATGGCTGCGGATTCTGATCTTTTAAGTCAAGAGAAATGTCCTCATTACATATAAGTAACATCACATATACTTACAGTATTAACAGTGAATCATGGCTGAATAAGAAAGCAAGTCTCTAAAACAAAATGTGCATTTCTTTATTATTCTAAAAGACAAGAGCAAGTCATACTCATATTCTGTAAATCTCAACTAAACAAAATATGTTGGTAGGCAGTAAAATATAAGATCATTTCCCAGACGTGCTTCAGGTCCATAATGGTATGTTTCCAGTACAATAGATGTTAAAATGCAGAACAGTAAGATATACATAATAGTGGTCATAGGCCTACAGTATTTAATAATACATTCATTTCAAAGTCTCTCATGTGTCATTCCATATTTACAGTTGGGATGAGTCTTTGTAGCTAAAGATGTTCACGTTCATTCTTTTAACAGTGCCTTGCAGTTGCGGTATAGTTTAAGACTGCAAATATATTGATTATTTAGGATCACTAGGCCTATAATGTTTTATTAGTTGATCTAGAAGCATGTTTTTGAGGGGCGCTAGCCACAGGTTTAACGTTTGTTTTTTGTTTGTTTGTTTTAAAAACGCCATTGACAATGAAGGGGAAATGTACATCTTGTCCCTAACACAAACATTAAATGCCATTAACAATGAAGAGAATTTAATGTTTGTGTTGGCATGGTTTGTTTTACATCACCATTACATCACCTAATCAACACGAGTTAGACTTTAATATATTAGCGCCCCTCACTTCACACGGGTGTGATTTTTTTATTTTTGTTGCAACGTTATGAGCTTGAAGATTGGCTATTTTTGCTTTTAAAAACAATAATCGATTAAGTTCATTAGTTTAATGAAGTGTTGCATGGTGTAAGCCAAATACATCACACATAGCCTACTCATCTACTGCTACTGCTACTGAGCTGTGGAATATGTCTGAGACTTGGTGCTCACGTTTAGTTTTTATTGAATAAAACATTGTTAATACAATATAACCAACATATTGGTTGTAGTTGGTCTCCCTGCTCTTCATTAGACCCTGTGGTCAGGTAGGACACCTACTGGTTGAAAGGGGTATTGCATGAATAGGCTTTCTGTATTAGCTCAGAAGTAGAAATGTTGGCACTTTGCGCGGGGTACTTGGGTTCAGTACCTGGGTAGGACAAACTACTTATGGATTAGATTTAAGTGAATAAGGCAGGTTAGGTTGGAGAAGTTGGCTAAAGCAGTAGTTCCCAAAATGTGGTCCGGGGCCCCCCAGAGGTCCTTGAGGTGGTTCTCAGGGGTCGCCAGCTAAATGACTGACACTTAGGAACCAATAGCCCCCTTACGGGTCTGTAACTTTTTGTTATGGGGGTCCGTAGCCTAATACATATATACCAAATCCTTGAAATTAAACATTTTGAGAATCACTGGTCTAAAAGAGTGGTGGTTTGTTGCCCACCTGTGGTTGTCCTGTCCTGGACACAGAGCAGTGAGAATCACTGGTCTAAAATAGTGGTGGTTTGTTGCCCAACTGTGGTTGTCCTGTCCTGGACACAGAGCAGTGAGAATCACTGGTCTAAAATAGTGGTGGTTTGTTGCCCAACTGTGGTCGTCCTGTCCTGGACACAGAGCAGTGAGAATCACTGGTCTAAAATAGTGGTGGTTTGTTGCCCAACTGTGGTCGTCCTGTCCTGGACACAGAGCAGTGCTGAAAACATCCCACATGGATTGACATGCTTTATAAAACAAGTCCATCTGACCTTGAACTATTCCAGTTCATGACACCAGTAGTCACAGGTGTGACTTGTGCTGCTTGGACAGAACGGAAGCCCTCTGCAAATCTAAAGACATTTGTCATTTTGTAACAAGACAGTGAGTTTAGTGTGAATCTGTCTCTACTTCTATATACAGAACATACAGTATGAATCTGTCTCTACTTCTATATACAGAACATACAGTAGGACACAACATGACGCAACAGGCAGCTTCACATGTGGTACAAACAGTCTCTCATAACAAAGAGATTAAAGAGAAACAATGAAAAAGCACTAGTAGTTCAACAACATTGCATATTCAAAACAATTGTACTGTAGATCAACTCCTGCTTTGCATTTAATTGTGCAAATCAGAAAAGAAAGGGGCTCATCTGAATGGGACGCTCATACGTACACCATCCCATTATGTCTGATTTGTACTCATACCATGGTGTCTGGACTCTCCCCAAAAATAGTAGATCTACAGGCTCACATGCTTGAGTTTGTAGATCCATTTTCTCACGAGTGACGCCATCATAGCGGAGGGTAAAGCATTAGACGCTTGTTGAAATAATTGGCGAGGTCATCATTGTGTCAGCTTGTGAGATGTCAGGATATACACGTGTTGTGTAAAGTAGTGGTTCTCAAAGTAGAGTCTGGGGACCCCCCCAGGGTCCTTGAGGTTTCAGGAGGTCCCCACCAAATGTAGTTGATACACCATCAAAATCACTTTAAACACTTTAATATTATACATGTTATAGCCTATTATTGGTAACTAGCCGATCTACAGGCTCAAAACGTTCTCGTAGATCGGCAATGTTCTTTATTAAAGATTCTTTTAACATCTTAAAATTCATTTTAAGATTCAAACATTTGGAATAATTTTGAAATCTTTTAGTAACAAATGTTCTCTTATCCCATTCTGGGCAGGAACCCCTTTTGGTGTTAGCATTATGTTATGCTTTAGCTATTGAAAAACAGCAGATCTACAAGCTCATAGTGCGCCACTCAGACCTACGAGCTTGTAGGTCTGCTATTTTTGAAAAATCGAACAACGACTGACATAGAAACATAGCTTTTTCAGAAAACTGATGTAGAAGACATTTTTAGAATCTGATCTGGGGTCAAAATGGGTTCTAGGAGTCCTGGGGCATAATAATAATGATGTAATAATGATGTACATATGTATGTAAATACAGACAGTATGTAAGTAAATATGTCCCAGTTATAGAGCGCCGTTTCAGCACCTTTCCATACAACAGTGATTGTTTATTAAGAAGAGTGCAACAAACACCATCCTGTGGGCAATAAATGACGAGGACAATGTTACACAATCAGGAAAATGACATTTGCCAGCATGAGCTTCCATCTCTGTGGAATGTTTGTGACATGAAGCCCTGAAGAGCTCAGAAAGTTGTGGACGTTCTGGAGGTGAAGGGAGTCCCGGCTGGTCCTAGATGGTGCACCTAGTAATCATCTACCATCATAAACCGTTTCTCAAATCCAGGACAATATTAACAAAAGAAAAAGAAGAGACTTAGTATAAGTCAGACAAGGTTAGTCAGTGTATGTTTGTACAAAGGTTCTTGATGTGTTTGATCCATCATGGGTTAGTCGTTAGTACATAACATTATACAACGTTCAGGAGGACCACGTGTGTGTTCTCCAAGTTGGCTTGTTGTCACCGATGGACATCAACAGTATGAAAGGATAGATACAGGGTATAATTGCTCTGCCAGCACTGAGAAAATGTACAGCTATAAATATTGTATTAATTCTCCTTCATCCGAGTCTAAATTAGATGGTGGTGGCAGAGAACTGATGTCTCCTCCCAGGAGTGAGTAAGTCTCTGAATGACTCGCCGTATGACTCTGTGAGTGACTCTCTGAATGGCTCTCTATAGGACTCTGACTCTTTGCTGACAGGAGATCAATTAGGAAGGACATTAGTTTCGATTAGCTAGTATAATATATCCTGACCCCAGAAAGAGGATGTTCTGGAACCCAACTGGATGGACGGATAGAGCTCTGTCTCTGATACAACGCTCGATTTTGAGAATGGTTAGCGGTGAGCCATTAGCTATAACAGCTAAGCATGTAAGCAATTAATATTGCCAACACCTAGCCGTCTGAGCCATCGGCCGTAAGCTGCTGTTAGCTAAAATGTTCAACAGCTGCTGTTTTGCAACGTGCCAGGTGGTTAGTTAGCTGTGTTGACGTGAGATACCGGGCGCGAGCGGGCTTGTGGTGCAGGGCTCCGGTTGGCCGATGGAGAGGAAGTGTAGTGGTCTTGGTTGTGGTTGTCTCGTCCTGCCTGCTGCCTCTTCCCTTGCTCCTCCTTCATGAAGAGCTCCACCATCATGATCTTCTCCTTGTGGATCTGCAGGCTGATGTCCTTGGGGATGTCTGGGATGAGCCAGTCCACAAAGTCACTCATCAGCATCACCACGTTCTACAGGACACACACACACACACACACACGGAACACACATAGGGGTGACATTGATTTCATCAATCGATTTCATTAATTTAATCGATTATAAAAAGTTCGATAAATCGAGTAACATAAGTGGACTATGGCGCTGCAGCGCTTAACCGCTTCCAACCTGGCATCCCTATTTTGAGCATGAAATTATGGGACAAAAAGTTTAAAAGAATAAAAAAAAAATAACATAGATCTTGTAGACTGGTTATTGTCGTGCAAAACAGTTGTACGATGCTTTTACCACCACCATGTTCTGCAGGAGACATGGAACAGTGTCCACCTCCAAGACCAAGAGTTTATGCATCATAGGGATGGGCAAAATATCAATATTATATCAATATTGTGATATGAGACTAGAATAGATATCACCTGGGAATTTAGATATCAGTGATACACGACTTAAGTACAGGTGGTTTTAATCAGCCCTATTTTTTTCATTATATTTATATTTTTTAATTTCCCCCAAAGAATATATAAAAACAGTCTCCTCACGCATTAGGACAATATCATTCACCGGTACCAAGTATGGGTGTTGTCAATGAATCTAACATGGTTAAAATGGAGTTTGAAGTTACACTGTTTTTTTTTTAAATGAATATAAAATATCTAAATAATGAATCAAGCAACTTAAAAACTGTCCGTTCACTAAAGCCCAAGTAGACAGTAAAATATATATCACTTCATAGTGATATATATGCCATTAGAATTAGGAGTCATCATTATCCCATGGCTAGACCCTTTCGTGAATTTAACAATGCTAAATAATTCTTTATTGCAAATGGAGCGCACTGAACTCATTAAACGGGGGAAACAGAATACATAAAATGTACCAAGATGGAAGGAGTTTGGATCCATCAACGCATTAAACTATCCTGGTTTCATTGAGGGCACAGACTTCATGTTTTCTGTAATGTTTTCCTTATAGAGGCTTCCGTTTTTCCCCTCCCAGCCTCTATGGCATGGGTACCGACAGTACTGTCTCTATGGCATGGGTACCGACAGTACTGTCTCTCATTCATGGTGTATACAAAATGTAATCTGTAATTAAATCTCATGTTGTTTTGTGTTTAGTTAGTTAGTTAGTTAGTTAGTTTCACCTGTCATGTTATTATTTGGCTGATACAGATCGAAGGCACGTTTTAACGCCTTCATGTTATTGCCATAACCTGATTATTTTCAGTAATCGTGTGCATGTAAACACATTTACATTTGACACACAATACATGTATTTCATACAATGGCATGCAGCACTAAAAGTAAAGACATTTCTTACACACAGTGTCTGACATTTTGAAAATGTCATGGAAATATAAAACAATATATAAATAGAGAATTGTGTTTCAATATCCCTTATCACTGAATTATGTAATAAATGTATATCCCGGTGGCCGGTATATCCCGGCACCAGACTATTCCTTCAGACACTTTGAACCGTGTCGTGTTTGAGCCAGTGGGCATGTCTTATATCTTTCTGAAAAATGCATGATGAATTGATGTATGACCACTCTATGGCCATACATCAATTATATATGAAGAACATGGCTGTTTGCTTGTTTTGTAATGGAGGTAGCATAGAAGTGCTTTCACACACAGTACATCAAATATGAAAGCAAACATTGTGCGTCGTGCCTGCTCATCAGAATGTGGATGCCAGTGTATAAGCAACATGCAGTATGTGTGCATTCAATTCAGCACAATGTGTGTTCATTCAAACCTGAAAGACAATGACAAAGGCCAGACGAGCAGCCAGGATGGCCCAGAATTCCTTGGAGAGTTCATACGGCGAGTTGGACCATGGCGGTTCTCTGTAATCTTTATATCTGAGACACAAAGAGAGAGGAGATGGAAGTGGGAGGAGGGGGGGAGTGAGAGAGAGAGAGAAAGAAAGAAAGAGAGATGGTATTTACTCAGTATTCAGTAGATTTTTCATCTGAAGATTCATAATCATTTCACTGATTTCATTTCAATAATTGTTTCTATACACCTATAAATGCACCATGTCTCTGTCTGTGTGTACGGCTGTAATTTCTGTAACTCGAGAAACGTTCCCCCACGACTTCAAATTCAACACACGTTCCACACCCCCACAGGGAGTGCAGTGCCCGGTGTCGAGTCGGTCGGACCCACGGTTGTCCAGAACCGCCACAAAAGGCCTCTGCCTGACCAGGCTCCATATATGGAGCTGGCCTGTTCTGACATCACAACACTCCATATTTGGGCATGCCTGACACAGAACTCCATAGGAATAAAGGAACACAGAGAGACAGATACAGAAATCTCCATATATGGGCATATAAGGGACACAGACAGATGGGTGGAACGGGTACTCTGACACGGGTACAACGGGTATTGTATAGCCGGGTGGGGCATAGATCTCCAACTTCCTCTACAGCCGGGCACCGGTCTAGTATAATCAATGCACACAGAGGATCTGGTTATCAATACAACATGGCTTGTCTTTGAAGTCAATGGAAGCACACATGGCGACCAGTCGGCATGGACACATGCGGACAACACCTGCCCGTCCACCTTACATGGCGACCAGTCGGCATGGACACATGCGGACAACACCTGCATAATATGAATGCCCGTCCACCTTACATGGCGACCAGTCGGCATGGACACATGCGGACAACACCTGCCCGTCCACCTTACATCGCGACCAGTCGGCATGGACACATGCGGACAACACCTGCATAATATGAATGCCCGTCCACCTTACATGGCGACCAGTCGGCATGGACACATGCGGACAACATCTGCCCGTCCACCTTACATGGCGACCAGTCGGCATGGACACATGCGGACAACACCTGCATAATATGAATGCCCGTCCACCTTACATGGCGACCAGTCGGCATGGACACATGCGGACAACACCTGCCCGTCCACCTTACATGGCGACCAGTCGGCATGGACACATGCGGACAACACCTGCATAATATGAATGCCCGTCCACCTTACATGGCGACCAGTCGGCATGGACACATGCGGACAACACCTGCATAATATGCAGCCCGTCCACCTTACATGGCGACCAGTCGGCATGGACACATGCGGACAACACCTGCCCGTCCACCTTACATCGCGGCCAGTCGGCATGGACACATGCGGACAACACCTGCCCGTCCACCTTACATCGCGGCCAGATGCATGGACTCACCTGCACACGTCCACCTTATATCCCAGATGCATGGGCTGCAGAGGCTCCGTGTCGGTTTGGAAGTTGCTGACGTTGAAGTAGGAGAGGGTGTGGTTGATGAAGCCGTGCATGGAGCCATCAGGGCTGTAGGTGTACTGGTAGACCAGCCGGGGAATGAAGTCCGACGTGAAGGAGATGACAAACGCCTACGGGTGGACCACACGTGTCACGTGAACACATTGAATTAATTGTGCATTAACTGGATGGTCTTTCAAGTCCACTCACTCAACACTGCATCAACAAATGCCGTGAATCTACAAATATCTTTTCAAATCATTCTGTCACATGGTCTGGCAACATGGGTGCCCTGGGAACCAGAAACAAAACTCACATTAACAATGACTGCTACCTTGCTGAGGCCTCTCAGCAGGTTGTACCAGATACCTGCAAACAGAGAAGAACAAAACAATCTTTGGCATACATATACAGTACATCTGTGTGTGATGATTTATCTGAGATGGAATTCAAGTCAAGCATTACAGTTGTTAAGTACACACGTGCCACCACTAGATGGTGCCAACAGCATGGACAAGAGAGATGTAGTCTGTACTGTGTTTTGAACTCACATACAGGACAGTGTGAACACGTAACACCATGTGCTGCTTATTGTTGTTGTAAGATCTAAAGTTTCTGGATGAGAAATGTGGTTGATATATCCATAAAGTATGGTAATAACAAGTGTAGAGTACAACAGTTGATTAAACTAATCGATTTAATAGATTATAGAAACATATAGGGTATATTAAAACATATATATAATCACTTTACATTCTACAAGCACAACGTATGCTGTAGCACCACATACTGTAGTTTGAGTCCCTTGTAGCCTTAATCATGTGGAATACAATTTCCGTCAGTTGAACATGCTTGATTATATACTGAGAGACAGAGTGAGCTTAAATGAGAAACCCATGATATCTACGTATATAACCTTTTGCACAACAGAACATAACAGGATAATTGAGTGAAACATATTCAAAGGTGGCCATTTCAGTTAAGTCTAACTAAACAAGGCCGGTTGAAATATTAGAGCTGATAAAAGTAAGTCAATTATCCTTATTGAGGGTAAATCCTTTAAAGAACTTATAGAACCACCAATAAATAATATTGCAGAAGTACTGTTTGCACATAGTACATACATTAGGCCTACATAACGTCGCCGACTCGCTGGCTACAGCATGTTCAAAACAAACGAGTTCTACATGGTCTTCTATATCGTTGCTGTTGGGTGGAAACTTTATTATGTGCAAAACCGTTACTTTTCATGAAACCTGTGGTACCAATGGATCCTATGTAGTTATTATTTCACAAAAATAGCAATAGCATACTCTTGGGTATGACAAAGTAGGGCATTATTTTGTGTAAATATGTGAGATATGAGGTTCCAGCCGGACAGTGACGACATGAGGTGCGTGACTCCTACCGATGTCTTTGGCCCGGGCAGCGATGGGTCTGCGAAGCTCCGTGACAAATTTCTTGGCGTCCAGGCGGATCTCGATGATGTTGTTGAGCAGAGCGAAGAGCGGAGCCAGAGGGAAGGACGCCACGAAGAGAGTCACCATCCCAAACTGGATGACTGCATGAACCAAACATAGGACAGTTAGTGCACGTCTCCTGTTGAGTGAAACCGGACATTTTACCGGCCAAAGTCATTTCACATAAATCTAGAGCTGATATATCGGCCATTATTTGACTTTTCTGATAACGGTATCGGTATCAGCGTTTATGCAAAAGACGTGACCAGATTTTTAACCACGTTCAAGCGGGCCCCTATTTTGGAATGTCATTATAGGCTACAGTAGGCATGTGGGGGAAATGGTAAAGGTTTCACATTTTTGTCAGGCTCTCTAGTGCACACAGCCTGTAATAGGCGTTATTTGTGGTTAGAAGTAATGTGAACAATATGAAATTGATGAGGGACAGGAGAATCCTGACAATATCTACTCCCCCTGGTACCAGATGAAATGAAGTGTACATAACACACCCGTAAAGAACAACTGGAGTTGAAGAAACCAGCTTTAGAGTTCCAAAAAGGGCATCAATAGAATCCCATGAATTAATTCCATCAGAGTCGTCTAAAGTGATATGATCGCATCGTCAATGGAAAAGGCCTCTATATTTAAGGTCCTTGTAGAGGAAAAACACCAGGAAAAAGATCCAAACCACACAGCAGTCTGCAGGGATCATTCTGTAGATCTTTTTTAATGTATTTTTTAAATGAATGTTCGCGCAACGAGCAACAGGAAGCCTGAAGGGTGTGTAAACGCGGGAAGTGTCTTTCATGTTCTCTGTGAGTAGAATGTGCACTAAATAATGGCATACAGAAGAAAGAAAAACAGTTGCTCAGCAGAGATCAAAGTAGCCTACTGTAGGCAAAAAGTGTTAGTGGTGCTCCTGGATCGATGGGAAATACTAAATAAAAAAAGAAAGCAAGATTTGGCATCTATAGCCATGTTTGTCTCTATGATTTTTCCCGATCTTTATTTTTTCACAGTGAGATTAATTGGCTTCAGAGGACAGATTATTCCGTTTGGACTGGAGTTATTACAGTCTTTCTTTTGTTTATTTTTTTTGTACATTTTTGAAGTCTAAAATGTAGTCACTGTTTTTCGTTTGATGATCGGTGTCCGTGTAGCAGAGTGGCTCAGAGCCTCAGATGATCGGTGTCCGTGTAGCAGAGTGGCTCAGAGCCTCAGATGATCGGTGTCCGTGTAGCAGAGTGGCTCAGAGCCTCAGATGATCGGTGTCCGTGTAGCAGAGTGGCTCAGAGCCTCAGATGATCGGTGTCCGTGTAGCAGAGTGGCTCAGAGCCTCAGATGATCGGTGTCCGTGTAGCAGAGTGGCTCAGAGCCTCAGATGATCGGTGTCCGTGTAGCAGAGTGGCTCAGAGCCTCAGATGATCGGTGTCCGTGTAGCAGAGTGGCTCAGAGCCTCAGATGATCGGTGTCCGTGTAGCAGAGTGGCTCAGAGCCTCAGATGATCGGTGTCCGTGTAGCAGAGTGGCTCAGAGCCTCAGATGATCGGTGTCCGTGTAGCAGAGTGGCTCAGAGCCTCAGATGATCGGTGTCCGTGTAGCAGAGTGGCTCAGAGCCTCAGATGATCGGTGTCCGTGTAGCAGAGTGGCTCAGAGCCTCAGATGATCGGTGTCCGTGTAGCAGAGTGGCTCAGAGCCTCAGATGATCGGTGTCCGTGTAGCAGAGTGGCTCAGAGCCTCAGATGATCGGTGTCCGTGTAGCAGAGTGGCTCAGAGCCTCAGATGATCGGTGTCCGTGTAGCAGAGTGGCTCAGAGCCTCAGATGATCGGTGTCCGTGTAGCAGAGTGGCTCAGAGCCTCAGATGATCGGTGTCCGTGTAGCAGAGTGGCTCAGAGCCTCAGATGATCGGTGTCCGTGTAGCAGAGTGGCTCAGAGCCTCAGATGATCGGTGTCCGTGTAGCAGAGTGGCTCAGAGCCTCAGATGATCGGTGTCCGTGTAGCAGAGTGGCTCAGAGCCTCAGATGATCGGTGTCCGTGTAGCAGAGTGGCTCAGAGCCTCAGATGATCGGTGTCCGTGTAGCAGAGTGGCTCAGAGCCTCAGATGATCGGTGTCCGTGTAGCAGAGTGGCTCAGAGCCTCAGATGATCGGTGTCCGTGTAGCAGAGTGGCTCAGAGCCTCAGATGATCGGTGTCCGTGTAGCAGAGTGGCTCAGAGCCTCAGATGATCGGTGTCCGTGTAGCAGAGTGGCTTTAGAGCCTCAGATGATCGGTGTCCGTGTAGCAGAGTGGCTCAGAGCCTCAGATGATCGGTGTCCGTGTAGCAGAGTGGCTCAGAGCCTCAGATGATCGGTGTCCGTGTAGCAGAGTGGCTCAGAGCCTCAGATGATCGGTGTCCGTGTAGCAGAGTGGCTTTAGAGCCTCAGATGATCGGTGTCCGTGTAGCAGAGTGGCTCAGAGCCTCAGATGATCGGTGTCCGTGTAGCAGAGTGGCTCAGAGCCTCAGATGATCGGTGTCCGTGTAGCAGAGTGGCTCAGAGCCTCAGATGATCGGTGTCCGTGTAGCAGAGTGGCTCAGAGCCTCAGATGATCGGTGTCCGTGTAGCAGAGTGGCTCAGAGCCTCAGATGATCGGTGTCCGTGTAGCAGAGTGGCTCAGAGCCTCAGATGATCGGTGTCCGTGTAGCAGAGTGGCTCAGAGCCTCAGATGATCGGTGTCCGTGTAGCAGAGTGGCTCAGAGCCTCAGATGATCGGTGTCCGTGTAGCAGAGTGGCTCAGAGCCTCAGATGATCGGTGTCCGTGTAGCAGAGTGGCTCAGAGCCTCAGATGATCGGTGTCCGTGTAGCAGAGTGGCTCAGAGCCTCAGATGATCGGTGTCCGTGTAGCAGAGTGGCTCAGAGCCTCAGATGATCGGTGTCCGTGTAGCAGAGTGGCTCAGAGCCTCAGATGATCGGTGTCCGTGTAGCAGAGTGGCTCAGAGCCTCAGATGATCGGTGTCCGTGTAGCAGAGTGGCTCAGAGCCTCAGATGATCGGTGTCCGTGTAGCAGAGTGGCTCAGAGCCTCAGATGATCGGTGTCCGTGTAGCAGAGTGGCTCAGAGCCTCAGATGATCGGTGTCCGTGTAGCAGAGTGGCTCAGAGCCTCAGATGATCGGTGTCCGTGTAGCAGAGTGGCTCAGAGCCTCAGATGATCGGTGTCCGTGTAGCAGAGTGGCTCAGAGCCTCAGATGATCGGTGTCCGTGTAGCAGAGTGGCTCAGAGCCTCAGATGATCGGTGTCCGTGTAGCAGAGTGGCTCAGAGCCTCAGATGATCGGTGTCCGTGTAGCAGAGTGGCTCAGAGCCTCAGATGATCGGTGTCCGTGTAGCAGAGTGGCTCAGAGCCTCAGATGATCGGTGTCCGTGTAGCAGAGTGGCTCAGAGCCTCAGATGATCGGTGTCCGTGTAGCAGAGTGGCTCAGAGCCTCAGATGATCGGTGTCCGTGTAGCAGAGTGGCTCAGAGCCTCAGATGATCGGTGTCCGTGTAGCAGAGTGGCTCAGAGCCTCAGCCTGATGGCCTCAAAAGTCTAATATCTCCGCGGTCCAAAGGGATATCCCTTTGGTCTAGTGGTTTAAATTGGACTTTCACGCGAGAGACCCGAGTTCGAATCCCAGGTGGAATCCCAGGAGTTTGAATCGGCAGTGGTGAAAAGTAACTAAGTACTGTACATTTATTTAAGTACTGTACTTAAGTAAAACTTTGAGGTATTTGTACTTTACTTGTGTATTTCCATTTCCCAGTACTTTTCCTTCTGCTCCACTACATCTCAGAGGCAAATATTGTACTTTTACTCCACTACATTTATTTGAAAACTTTAGTTTTACTTTACTTTGTAGATTTTGATTATTATTAGAAAACTTACAGTAAACACTTTGAGCCATTTTGGGCATTTGAAAATAGCCCAATCTACATGCTTGTAGATCGACTATTTTTTAAATGATTTTTATACAATTAAAAACTTGTGAAATGGGACAGTCTGCATAATAAGTACTTTTACTTTTGTACTTTTAAGTATAGTTTGATACCAATACTTCTGTACTTTTACTCAAGTAAAATTTTGAATTCCAGACTTTGACTTTTTTTTTTTTTGACATTGCAGTATTTTTGTATGGAGTTGTACTTGAAATGTACTGTAATTCTGCAAACTGTTAATAAATCAATCAAAAGCAGTATTGATACTTTTACTTAAGTAAAACATTTGAGTACTTTTTCCACCTCTGGGTGTCGGGGATCGGAACAGAGAACTCAACTCACAGTACTCCAAGGGCACTCCGGAACGAGAAGGAAGCCCTCGGGCCGACTCCAAGGGCACTCCGGAACGAGAAGGAAGCCCTCGGGCCGACTCCAAGGGCACTCCGGAACGAGAAGGAAGCCCTCGGGCCGACTCCAAGGGCACTCCGGAACGAGAAGGAAGCCCTCGGGCCGACTCCAAGGGCACTCCGGAACGAGAAGGAAGCCCTCGGGCCGACTCCAAGGGCACTCCGGAACGAGAAGGAAGCCCTCGGGCCGACTCCAAGGGCACTCCGGAACGAGAAGGAAGCCCTCGGGCCGACTCCAAGGGCACTCCGGAACGAGAAGGAAGCCCTCGGGCCGACTCCAAGGGCACTCCGGAACGAGAAGGATAATGATTAAAAAGGCTTTAATGTCGCAGGACCAGGCACATACGAGGCCAGGTCTATAACGAGGTTGAACGCCTTCGTTGGCCTCGCTTGGGCCTTCCTTGGGGCATGACTGTGTGAAGTTCCCGGTTAAAAAGGTTTTGCTGTCCAGAGATGCCCGGAGCTATAGAATAGAGGGCCAGCTCAGTGTAGAGCCAAAAAAAGCCTTTCTGGCTGCACAACCTGCCGGAGGTCAACCTCAGCAGTTGTTGTGTCCCAACTCTGCCTGCTATACGATCACACGGAGATGAAAGGAGAGCAGCTATTTGTATCACCATTAATGTTTTATTTCTACAGTGTCCATATATTGAACTGGGGCTGCGTGTTAAGGATGAATTCCCCCCAGCCACTGTACTGTGAACAGGAGTATCTTATATGCATAGTATAGACTACAGTGAAGCAACTGAAGCTACAGCACTGTACTGATCGCATGGCGATATGTACAGTACTACAGTAATATGGCACATGGATTAATGCACGGCATGCAGTTGTGTTCAGCTTGATGCCTCTAGGATGTTGATAAGATATAAATAGAGAGCACACAGCAGGATCCCAATAGTGTACTCTACGCGTATACCATTGTTTCTCACACATTGAGTCGCCACCCATAAATATAAAAACAAATCTATGACCCAAAATGGGCAAGTACGGATTATTTAGTTTTACCTTTCTTACTCAAATCTTATCAAAAACATATAAAGTATGGTAATAACAAGTGTAGAGTACAACAGTTGATTAAATAATAAAACAAAATCAACATCCCCTGACATATTACCTACCTTAACCCATTTTGGGCGGGAACCCAGCTATTGAAAAATAGCTGGGTTCAGCTAGCTGGGTTCATAGCGCGCCACCGAGTGGCGCGCTATGAACTTGTAGGTCTGCTATTTTTGAAAAATCATTAAAATGGCCTGAATGGGTTAAGAGGTCTTAAAGGACCACTTCAACACTTTTCAACCTATCTTCATAAATGGTCCTCACTAATAATCATGATAAAATGGCACCATTTCTTTCTACTCAGTCTGTGTCTCATATGAGGGCTGGGGGCAGTTCAGAAACCCGTCCACCAGTGACATCATCGATGGGGAATCCAAGCTAATAGAAACTGCATGCTTTCCAGTCTTGAAAAGTTGCAATGCGAAAATGGAAGCCATCGTTCTCACGATCATCATTACTAAATGGACCGTCTGTCTGTCTGTCTGTCTGTCTGTCTGAGAGAGAACCTAACTACTTGTGTTTACAGAAACAATGACTTACATTTTTCAAGTTATCATCCTTCGGGATTAAAGAGGAGTCTACCTTACAGTCAATTACTTAGAACAAAAATAATCTGTAGTTCCAACAGTGCTTTTGAGAGACAAGCGAAAGACTTGTGTGAGCGATTAAAAACCAAAGGTTATAGTGACAAAGTGCTGAATACTAACTTAGAGAGAGCTAGAGTAAAAGAGAGAGCTAGCTTGTTGACTCCCAAACCTGCTCAGGCAGGTGAGTCTAAAATGGGTTTGTCTACAACTTATTCTCCTCTGTGTCAGGATATTAAAAATGCGATAAAGAAGCATTGGTACATATTATCCAGTGATCCTCATGTGGGGCACCTGGACAAAGAGCCTCCCATTTCTGCACATAAACGTGCCAAGAATGTAAGAGACTCTGTAGTGAGAGCAGACTGTTATGTTCCTCTAATGTAAGAGACTCTGTAGTGAGAGCAGACTGTTATGTTCCTCTAATGTAAGAGACTCTGTAGTGAGAGCAGACTGTTATGTTCCTCTAATGTAAGAGACTCTGTAGTGAGAGCAGACTGTTATGTTCCTCTAATGTAAGAGACTCTGTAGTGAGAGCAGACTGTTATGTTCCTCTAATGTAAGAGACTCTGTAGTGAGAGCAGACTGTTATGTTCCTCTAATGTAAGAGACTCTGTAGTGAGAGCAGACTGTTATGTTCCTCTAATGTAAGAGACTCTGTAGTGAGAGCAGACTGTTATGTTCCTCTAATGTAAGAGACTCTGTAGTGAGAGCAGACTGTTATGTTCCTCTAATGTAAGAGACTCTGTAGTGAGAGTAGACTGTTATGTTCCTCTAATGTAAGAGACTCTGTAGTGAGAGCAGACTGTTATGTTCCTCTAATGTAAGAGACTCTGTAGTGAGAGTAGACTGTTATGTTCCTCTAATGTAAGAGACTCTGTAGTGAGAGCAGACTGTTATGTTCCTCTAATGTAAGAGACTCTGTAGTGAGAGCAGACTGTTATGTTCCTCTAATGTAAGAGACTCTGTAGTGAGAGCAGACTGTTATGTTCCTCTAATGTAAGAGACTCTGTAGTGAGAGCAGACTGTTATGTTCCTCTAATGTAAGAGACTCTGTAGTGAGAGCAGACTGTTATGTTCCTCTAATGTAAGAGACTCTGTAGTGAGAACAGACTGTTATGTTCCTCTAATGTAAGAGACTCTGTAGTGAGAGTAGACTGTTATGTTCCTCTAATGTAAGAGACTCTGTAGTGAGAGCAGACTGTTATGTTCCTCTAATGTAAGAGACTCTGTAGTGAGAGCAGACTGTTATGTTCCTCTAATGTAAGAGACTCTGTAGTGAGAGCAGACTGTTATGTTCCTCTAATGTAAGAGACTCTGTAGTGAGAGCAGACTGTTATGTTCCTCTAATGTAAGAGACTCTGTAGTGAGAGCAGACTGTTATGTTCCTCTAATGTAAGAGACTCTGTAGTGAGAGCAGACTGTTATGTTCCTCTAATGTAAGAGACTCTGTAGTGAGAGCAGACCGTTATGTTCCTCTAATGTAAGAGACTCTGTAGTGAGAGCAGACTGTTATGTTCCTCTAATGTAAGAGACTCTGTAGTGAGAGCAGACTGTTATGTTCCTCTAATGTAAGAGACTCTGTAGTGAGAGCAGACTGTTATGTTCCTCTAATGTAAGAGACTCTGTAGTGAGAGCAGACTGTTATGTTCCTCTAATGTAAGAGACTCTGTAGTGAGAGCAGACTGTTATGTTCCTCTAATGTAAGAGACTCTGTAGTGAGAGCAGACTGTTATGTTCCTCTAATGTAAGAGACTCTGTAGTGAGAACAGACTGTTATGTTCCTCTAATGTAAGAGACTCTGTAGTGAGAGTAGACTGTTATGTTCCTCTAATGTAAGAGACTCTGTAGTGAGAGCAGACTGTTATGTTCCTCTAATGTAAGAGACTCTGTAGTGAGAGCAGACTGTTATGTTCCTCTAATGTAAGAGACTCTGTAGTGAGAGCAGACTGTTATGTTCCTCTAATGTAAGAGACTCTGTAGTGAGAGCAGACTGTTATGTTCCTCTAATGTAAGAGACTCTGTAGTGAGAGCAGACTGTTATGTTCCTCTAATGTAAGAGACTCTGTAGTGAGAGCAGACTGTTATGTTCCTCTAATGTAAGAGACTCTGTAGTGAGAGCAGACCGTTATGTTCCTCTAATGTAAGAGACTCTGTAGTGAGAGCAGACTGTTATGTTCCTCTAATGTAAGAGACTCTGTAGTGAGAGCAGACTGTTATGTTCCTCTAATGTAAGAGACTCTGTAGTGAGAGCAGACTGTTATGTTCCTCTAATGTAAGAGACTCTGTAGTGAGAGCAGACTGTTATGTTCCTCTAATGTAAGAGACTCTGTAGTGAGAGCAGACTGTTATGTTCCTCTAATGTAAGAGACTCTGTAGTGAGAGCAGACTGTTATGTTCCTCTAATGTAAGAGACTCTGTAGTGAGAGCAGACCGTTATGTTAGAATGTAAGAGACTCTGTAGTGAGAGCAGACCGTTATGTTAGAATGTAAGAGACTCTGTAGTGAGAGCAGACTGTTATGTTCCTCTAATGTAAGAGACTCTGTAGTGAGAGCAGACTGTTATGTTCCTCTAATGTAAGAGACTCTGTAGTGAGAGCAGACCGTTATGTTCCTCTAATGTAAGAGACTCTGTAGTGAGAGCAGACTGTTATGTTAGAATGTAAGAGACTCTGTAGTGAGAGCAGACTGTTATGTTAGAATGTAAGAGACTCTGTAGTGAGAACAGACTGTTATGTTAGAATGTAAGAGACTCTGTAGTGAGAGCAGACTGTTATGTTCCTCTAATGTAAGAGACTCTGTAGTGAGAGCAGACTGTTATGTTCCTCTAATGTAAGAGACTCTGTAGTGAGAGCAGACTGTTATGTTCCTCTAATGTAAGAGACTCTGTAGTGAGAGCAGACTGTTATGTTCCTCTAATGTAAGAGACTCTGTAGTGAGAGCAGACTGTTATGTTCCTCTAATGTAAGAGACTCTGTAGTGAGAACAGACTGTTATGTTCCTCTAATGTAAGAGACTCTGTAGTGAGAGCAGACTGTTATGTTCCTCTAATGTAAGAGACTCTGTAGTGAGAGCAGACTGTTATGTTAGAATGTAAGAGACTCTGTAGTGAGAGCAGACTGTTATGTTCCTCTAATGTAAGAGACTCTGTAGTGAGAGCAGACTGTTATGTTCCTCTAATGTAAGAGACTCTGTAGTGAGAGCAGACTGTTATGTTCCTCTAATGTAAGAGACTCTGTAGTGAGAGCAGACTGTTATGTTCCTCTAATGTAAGAGACTCTGTAGTGAGAGCAGACTGTTATGTTCCTCTAATGTAAGAGACTCTGTAGTGAGAGCAGACTGTTATGTTCCTCTAATGTAAGAGACTCTGTAGTGAGAGCAGACTGTTATGTTCCTCTAATGTAAGAGACTCTGTAGTGAGAGTAGACTGTTATGTTCCTCTAATGTAAGAGACTCTGTAGTGAGAGCAGACTGTTATGTTCCTCTAATGTAAGAGACTCTGTAGTGAGAGCAGACTGTTATGTTCCTCTAATGTAAGAGACTCTGTAGTGAGAGCAGACTGTTATGTTCCTCTAATGTAAGAGACTCTGTAGTGAGAGCAGACCGTTATGTTCCTCTAATGTAAGAGACTCTGTAGTGAGAGCAGACTGTTATGTTCCTCTAATGTAAGAGACTCTGTAGTGAGAGCAGACTGTTATGTTCCTCTAATGTAAGAGACTCTGTAGTGAGAGCAGACCGTTATGTTCCTCTAATGTAAGAGACTCTGTAGTGAGAGCAGACTGTTATGTTCCTCTAATGTAAGAGACTCTGTAGTGAGAGCAGACTGTTATGTTCCTCTAATGTAAGAGACTCTGTAGTGAGAGCAGACTGTTATGTTCCTCTAATGTAAGAGACTCTGTAGTGAGAGCAGACTGTTATGTTCCTCTAATGTAAGAGACTCTGTAGTGAGAACAGACTGTTATGTTCCTCTAATGTAAGAGACTCTGTAGTGAGAGCAGACTGTTATGTTCCTCTAATGTAAGAGACTCTGTAGTGAGAGCAGACTGTTATGTTCCTCTAATGTAAGAGACTCTGTAGTGAGAGCAGACTGTTATGTTCCTCTAATGTAAGAGACTCTGTAGTGAGAGCAGACTGTTATGTTCCTCTAATGTAAGAGACTCTGTAGTGAGAGCAGACTGTTATGTTCCTCTAATGTAAGAGACTCTGTAGTGAGAGCAGACTGTTATGTTCCTCTAATGTAAGAGACTCTGTAGTGAGAGCAGACTGTTATGTTCCTCTAATGTAAGAGACTCTGTAGTGAGAGCAGACTGTTATGTTCCTCTAATGTAAGAGACTCTGTAGTGAGAGCAGACTGTTATGTTAGAATGTAAGAGACTCTGTAGTGAGAGCAGACTGTTATGTTCCTCTAATGTAAGAGACTCTGTAGTGAGAGCAGACTGTTATGTTCCTCTAATGTAAGAGACTCTGTAGTGAGAGCAGACTGTTATGTTCCTCTAATGTAAGAGACTCTGTAGTGAGAGCAGACTGTTATGTTCCTCTAATGTAAGAGACTCTGTAGTGAGAGCAGACCGTTATGTTCCTCTAATGTAAGAGACTCTGTAGTGAGAGCAGACTGTTATGTTCCTCTAATGTAAGAGACTCTGTAGTGAGAGCAGACTGTTATGTTCCTCTAATGTAAGAGACTCTGTAGTGAGAGCAGACTGTTATGTTCCTCTAATGTAAGAGACTCTGTAGTGAGAGCAGACTGTTATGTTCCTCTAATGTAAGAGACTCTGTAGTGAGAGTAGACTGTTATGTTCCTCTAATGTAAGAGACTCTGTAGTGAGAGCAGACTGTTATGTTCCTCTAATGTAAGAGACTCTATAGTGAGAGCAGACTGTTATGTTCCTCTAATGTAAGAGACTCTGTAGTGAGAGCAGACGGTTATGTTCCTCTAATGTAAGAGACTCTGTAGTGAGAGCAGACGGTTATGTTAGAATGTAAGAGACTCTGTAGTGAGAGCAGACTGTTATGTTCCTCTAATGTAAGAGACTCTGTAGTGAGAGCAGACGGTTATGTTAGAATGTAAGAGACTCTGTAGTGAGAGCAGACTGTTATGTTCCTCTAATGTAAGAGACTCTGTAGTGAGAGCAGACTGTTATGTTAGAATGTAAGAGACTCTGTAGTGAGAGCAGACTGTTATGTTAGAATGTAAGAGACTCTGTAGTGAGAGCAGACTGTTATGTTCCTCTAATGTAAGAGACTCTGTAGTGAGAGCAGACTGTTATGTTAGAATGTAAGAGACTCTGTAGTGAGAGCAGACTGTTATGTTAGAATGTAAGAGACTCTGTAGTGAGAGCAGACTGTTATGTTCCTCTAATGTAAGAGACTCTGTAGTGAGAGCAGACTGTTATGTTCCTCTAATGTAAGAGACTCTGTAGTGAGAGCAGACTGTTATGTTCCTCTAATGTAAGAGACTCTGTAGTGAGAGCAGACTGTTATGTTAGAATGTAAGAGACTCTGTAGTGAGAGCAGACTGTTATGTTAGAATGTAAGAGACTCTGTAGTGAGAGCAGACTGTTATGTTCCTCTAATGTAAGAGACTCTGTAGTGAGAGCAGACTGTTATGTTCCTCTAATGTAAGAGACTCTGTAGTGAGAGCAGACTGTTATGTTAGAATGTAAGAGACTCTGTAGTGAGAGTAGACTGTTATGTTCCTCTAATGTAAGAGACTCTGTAGTGAGAGCAGACTGTTATGTTCCTCTAATGTAAGAGACTCTGTAGTGAGAGCAGACTGTTATGTTAGAATGTAAGAGACTCTGTAGTGAGAGCAGACTGTTATGTTAGAATGTAAGAGACTCTGTAGTGAGAGCAGACTGTTATGTTCCTCTAATGTAAGAGACTCTGTAGTGAGAGCAGACTGTTATGTTAGAATGTAAGAGACTCTGTAGTGAGAGCAGACTGTTATGTTAGAATGTAAGAGACTCTGTAGTGAGAGCAGACTGTTATGTTCCTCTAATGTAAGAGACTCTGTAGTGAGAGCAGACTGTTATGTTCCTCTAATGTAAGAGACTCTGTAGTGAGAGCAGACTGTTATGTTCCTCTAATGTAAGAGACTCTGTAGTGAGAGCAGACTGTTATGTTCCTCTAATGTAAGAGACTCTGTAGTGAGAGCAGACTGTTATGTTCCTCTAATGTAAGAGACTCTGTAGTGAGAGCAGACTGTTATGTTCCTCTAATGTAAGAGACTCTGTAGTGAGAGCAGACTGTTATGTTCCTCTAATGTAAGAGACTCTATAGTGAGAGCAGACTGTTATGTTCCTCTAATGTAAGAGACTCTGTAGTGAGAGCAGACTGTTATGTTCCTCTAATGTAAGAGACTCTGTAGTGAGAGCAGACTGTTATGTTCCTCCGTCCCACTTTATGTCAGAATTACCTACGGGTAATTTTCCATGTAATAATTGTGTTCATTGCAATGCAATGATTAGAGGGAATCACATTTTACATCCACATTCAGGTAAACAGATTGATGTCAAGAGTATCATTACCTGCAAGACAAGATGTGTGGTTTACCTGCTGAAGTGCCCTTGTGGACTGTGTTATGGATAGGCAAAACTAAAAGAGAATTAAAAGTGAGGATTACAGAACGTAAGAGCAATATTAGAAATGGGGATGAAACATCTCCTGTAGCGAGACACTTTAACGAGGTGGGACATAAAGTGTGCTCTCTGAGGTTCCACAGGGTATAGAGGCTGTTCAGCCCTTAAAGAGAGGAGGGGGCCGTGATAACAGCCCTTAAAGAGAGGAGGGGACCGTGATAACAGCCCTTAAAGAGAGGAGGGGGCCGTGATAACAGCCCTTAAAGAGAGGAGGGGACCGTGATAACAGCCCTTAAAGAGAGGAGGGGACCGTGATAACAGCCCTTAAAGAGAGGAGGGGACCGTGATAACAGCCCTTAAAGAGAGGAGGGGGCCGTGATAACAGCCCTTAAAGAGAGGAGGGGACCGTGATAACAGCCCTTAAAGAGAGGAGGGGGCCGTGATAACAGCCCTTAAAGAGAGGAGGGGGCCGTGATAACAGCCCTTAAAGAGAGGAGGGGACCGTGATAACAGCCCTTAAAGAGAGGAGGGGACCGTGATAACAGCCCTTAAAGAGAGGAGGGGACCGTGATAACAGCCCTTAAAGAGAGGAGGGGACCGTGATAACAGCCCTTAAAGAGAGGAGGGGACCGTGATAACAGCCCTTAAAGAGAGGAGGGGGCCGTGATAACAGCCCTTAAAGAGAGGAGGGGACCGTGATAACAGCCCTTAAAGAGAGGAGGGGACCGTGATAACAGCCCTTAAAGAGAGGAGGGGACCGTGATAACAGCCCTTAAAGAGAGGAGGGGACCGTGATAACAGCCCTTAAAGAGAGGAGGGGACCGTGATAACAGCCCTTAAAGAGAGGAGGGGGCCGTGATAACAGCCCTTAAAGAGAGGAGGGGACCGTGATAACAGCCCTTAAAGAGAGGAGGGGACCGTGATAACAGCCCTTAAAGAGAGGAGGGGGCCGTGATAACAGCCCTTAAAGAGAGGAGGGGACCGTGATAAACTGCTGTTACAGAGAGAAGGTTCCAGGGTATAGAGGCTGTTCAGCCCTTAAAGAGAGGAGGGGGCCGTGATAAACTGCTGTTACAGAGAGAAGGTTCCAGGGTATAGAGGCTGTTCAGCCCTTAAAGAGAGGAGGGGACCGTGATAAACTGCTGTTACAGAGAGAAGGTTCCAGGGTATAGAGGCTGTTCAGCCCTTAAAGAGAGGAGGGGGCCGTGATAAACTGCTGTTACAGAGAGAAGGTTCCAGGGTATAGAGGCTGTTCAGCCCTTAAAGAGAGGAGGGGACCGTGATAAACTGCTGTTACAGAGAGAAGGTTCCAGGGTATAGAGGCTGTTCAGCCCTTAAAGAGAGGAGGGGGCCGTGATAAACTGCTGTTACAGAGAGAAGCGTGGTACTATACACACCTTACAAACTGAACACCCGAACGGGCTCAATGAGGAGTTTCCTTATCCTTCATAGAATTGTGTAAAATCTGAGTCTGTCTTTATAGAGGGGTCTTAGAGAGCTGCACAGGTCAGATTTATGGTTTATAAATGTTTCCAATTTATGGATCTTAAAACTGCCAATTGTCTGTACATTGCGTATGTGGGTAATGTATTTTTTGTTTTCGTTTTAATTCTCCTAATGGAAAATAACTTGTGCCCCAGGTCCCCTTTATAAGTGACACAGAAACGTTGCTATTTAGATTTAGAGTTGAAGAAGCTTGGCCACACGGCCGAAACGTCCATCTGTCTGTTGCCTGCTGGGGGAAATCGAAAAATAAAACAAGAATCCTAAGAGGATACTACGTGAGTTCTGGTATTTATTCTCACATAATTTAAACAGCCAGGGAATTATAAAAACTATGAAGGTTATTCATCTCCTTTACTGAGCATCAACCATAATGAAATGCCGGTTTCATGATACACATTTGTACGAACATATTACAGTACGCATACTGTGAAGAACAGCGCTTCACAACTGACTGATGAGGTCAGGGCCCGATATATTAAATGGAGGTATGAAAAAATAACTTTGTATAAAATAAATCACACTCAAGATCCCACGGTTATGTAATTGAGGTCTTGAGACCGCTCTCTTATGTAAAAGCCCCCAGGGGGGGACGTACTACACGGATTGTTGGGAATTCATTATCCGCACTGGAGCCATACTGTAGACCAGATCCTCCGAGCATTGACATGAAAAACACTGTTCCAGTCCAATTATAATCCAACTGCATGTGTTCCAGCAATCCAATTACCCTAATGGGTCACACTATCATGCATGAACAGACATCGCAAATTCAAATAAAACTAATAAAGCGACTAAGGTCTACCCGCCAAGGACTCTCCGGTTAACCGGGATCTGGCTAATTCTTGGAGTGGATTAACCCATTTTGGGCGGGAACCCCTTTTGGTGTTTTAAACATTATGTTATAATTTAGCTATTGAAAAATAGCAGATCTACAAGCTCATAGCGCGCCACCGAGTGGCGCGCTACGAGCTTGTAGGTCTGCTATTTTTGAAAAATCGTTAAAATGTGGCGCAAATCATTGAATATATATTTCATATATATATATTGGCTTCTGGGAGGTCCCTGGAACTACATATTTTGAGATGGGGGTCCGTGGCCCAATAGAGATAATTCTGGGGGTCCTTGACATAAAAAAGGTTGAGCACCACTGACGTAGAAACATGGGTTTTTCAGAAAAATATTAGGATTTAGAAGCCTTTTTTTAATCGACCTCAGTCCAAAAAGACATCAAAAGACAGCATGATAAATTCAAGAGGAGATAATCTACTTGAAATGAAATGAAATGAAATGAAATCTATATTTACCCAGGGTATCTGGGCTAAGCTCAAGAACTTGTTTCCAGCCAGGCCCTGCTCATAGAACACATTTCATCGTAGTGGTTGATGCCTTGTTCAAGGGCATTTCAGCGGTGGTAATTTTAACGTGTCGGACGGCTGATTCGAACTGGGAACCTTCCGGTATCTAGACCGCGCCGCTATCCGTTCGGCCACCGCTGCCACTTCCAGTGGCGGTGATGAGTACAGTAAGGTACAGTAAGTGCAGGACGCTGATGTCTACAGTACTTTATACAGGCAACATTTACTGTACTGTATGATGAGAAATGACATGGATTTAACCTACATAGAACATATAAGAACATTCATTATGTTGCAACAGTGTTACTGTGCTCCGCTCATTAGGAGCAAACTCAGAATTCACTGCAAAAGGTCAGCAGGTTAACCACTTACAGCCTAGTTGACCGTGTTCCCCCAGGGCTCCATACTAGACCCACTACTATTTTGCTCTTACACCTAATCTCTTTGGCAAAAATAGCCGATCTACAAGGTTGTAAAAATACAATTATTTGCTGTAGGTTCGCCCCCATATAGGAATGCTATAGGGTTCATTTAAATTGGAGCGAGATTAATTACAAGCTGGACTCGGATTCCCGCTAATGAGCATCCACAAGGATCGAAACATTCACACTGATCTAATGAAAACTGTGCAGTTTTTACCTTGTTCCATCTGGGTGATGGTTAATCACGGCACTTTATGTTGTTAGAATTAACAATGTTACAACCACATATTCCTACTTTTGGGAACCCTAGCGTCTCTATTTTGTGTGCGTGCGTGCGTGCGTGCGTGTGTGCGAGTGTGTGCCTGCGTGTGTGTGGCGCTGATTGAGCTTGTTGGGCCACTGGGGGTTAGGGTGGGATGGTCATTGAAGATTGTTTACAGAGGAGTGCACATCTTATGCCAGTACTTAGGCCAGGTGCTGTACATCAAGGCATCAAGGTGAGAAGGAGAGGATAAAACATCCACACTCTGTTTTTACCCCATTTTGACCTGAGATCAGATTCTAAAAATGTCTTCTACATCCTGACAGTTTTCTGAAAAAGCTATGTTTTCAAAAATAGCAGACCTACAAGCTCGTAGCGCGCCACCGAGTGGCGCGCTACGAGCTTGTAGATCTGCTATTTTTCAATAGCTAAAGCATAACATAATGCTAACACCAAAAGGGGTTCCCACCCAAAATGGGTTAAGCTCCAATTTAAGAACATACTTTTATTACTAGCACAATTTCCCTAAAGGTCACTAAAAGGGTCGAAACATTACGCCAGTAATAAAAGTATGTTTTATTGGACTGATGTTTTATACTCTCTCTCATAGAGGATTGTGTTAACCCATTTTGGGGCGGGAACCCCTTTTGGTGTTAGCATTATGTCATGCTTTAGCTATTGAAAAATAGCAGATCTACAAGCTCATAGCGCGCCACCGAGTGGCGCGCTATGAGCTTGTAGGTCTGCTATTTTTTTTAAATCGAAGAACGACTGACATAGAAACATAGCTTTTTCAGAAAACTGTCAGGATGTAGAAGACATTTTTAGAATCTGATCTCAGTCCAAAATGGGTTAAAATATGCAAGATGACAGAACCACTGGTCTATTGGGATGGTCCGTTCCATAGAGCTGAATGATAAGAGGAGGTGGTGGTGGTCAGGACCGTGGCTTCCTGTTGCACTGAGTTGCAATGAGGAGACTAAGATTTTAACATCTCTATGGAGTTTTGTTAGTGACATAACTGGAGGAATCCCAGAGGCTTAACGCCAACCTGCAAGAACTGAAACTTTTTAGCTTTGGAATTCCCCATTCCAAATTCCATGAATTTTTAAGTTCATTGCACACAATGAACATCATCGCATCATTGCATCACTGGCGTGTGTGTGTTGTGCAACAGTACAGGGCATAAATTACCCGTTGCTCTCCTCTGCTCTGCACTATTAAATCTGAGCGTAGAGAATTCAACCTCTAAGTGAATTAGTGACTCTTTACCGGGAGAGTAATGAGACAATATGAGACTTAAATGTGGAACACTGCGTTCACATCAAAGACATTCCCCCTGGGTGTCATGGTGGGGGGGGGGGGGGGGGGGGACCTATTTAATCCATTTAATCCATGTGCCCATTTTCGTTTTCGTCAGCTAAACAGGCAGGGAACATTTTCGATGACGTGTCACTGTTTGACACGTGATCGGATTGGGCAACAAGCGCTCCTAGGCTGTGGAGCGAAGCGATCGGTTTTGATATCATTAATCTCCGTCCTATTTATCAATCTCCGGCTTGGGGGGCTTGACCATGACCTTGAACTTGACGGAGATCTCCGCCCCGGGCCTCCATGGCGTTAACATGCAACATTAACAGTACAGCGGTACAGTAACAAAACTATGCTGAAAGGAAAACAAAGCAGGGCAACACGGGGCTCGCTGAGGGACTGCTTCTCTGGGGAAAGATAGTAGGAGATACAATTCTTTAAGTCCAATTATCGTTTTCTCTTATGGGGGTTCCCTAGCACAACATATTTTTAAACGGGGGACTTCGCCAAATTCATAGACGTTTTAGGGTCCTAGCCCATTCTGGGCGGGAACCCCTTTTGGTGTTTTAACTAAGCATTATGTTATACTTTAGCTATTGAAAAATAGCAGATCTACAAGCTCATAGCGCGCCACTCGGTGGCGCGCTACGAGCTTGTAGGTCTGCTATTTTTGAAAAATCATGAAAATGCTTTCATAAAAATCTTTGAATATATTATTCTTTCAGAAGACTTTTTTTAATTTCGACGTCACGCCAAAATGGGCTAGACATTAAAAATGTTTGAGAAGCACTACTGTAGTACTGTACAGTACTGTACTGTACACTACTGTAGCTGAATGTGTAGAGAAGCACTACTGTAGCTGAATGTGTAGAGAAGCACTACTGTAGCTGAATGTGTAGAGAGCATAGAGTTACTGTATAGAAGACTAGAGTGCTAAACGGAAATCCCTGCCCATTCATTCACTTCTATGGAATTGCTTGCCCAGCGTGTTTGGTGACGGTGATATCGCGGAGCCCTTCCGCAACTTTTCGCATCATAGAGTTAGGTCTCGTGCACCTCCATGCGCAAGCACACAATTTACAATTTACAATGTAGGCATTTAGCAGACGCTCTTAATCCAGAGCGATTTACATTAGGCAAGAACAAAAGTATGGGAATACATCACATATATAAAATGCATTTATCAAGAAACATGCGTAAGCTAAGAACGTAACTAGAACATATCTATATAATGACGCTATACATATTAACTATACATATATACTATACTATACTATGCTATACATATGTTCTATGATGTGCTATGACTACATACAATGCAATTATTGTGCTGTCTACATGACATGCTATAAGTCTGTTTCAAATGCTATCTAAGTCTAAAAAGTGCTATCTAAGGGGTCGAGCCCATTGGTCAAATGGGACTCATTCATCTCCATGTATTCAGGTGTGTTTGTTAGGGGGTGGGACTCAAAGAAAAATCCTAACTAGGTACAGACTCAGTGAGCACAGTCTTGCGATCGAGAAAGGCCGTCATAGGCAGACCTGTATCCCGAGAGAAGACAGACTATGCACCCACTGCACACAAAATGAAGTGGAAACCGAGCTACACTTCCTAACCATCTGTCCATTGTACCAAGACATCAGAGACACATACTTCCCACAGATTACAACCACACACGGAGATTTTGAAAACATGACCAATGACAAAAAACTCCCATATGTGCAAACACAGCAGCAAGATTCGTGAGTTGCTGTGATAGGAGAAGGATATCAAACGGAACACAACCACCCTAAAGACTAATCATTGTGTATATTCCTGCACTATACCTGCATCCAGTGATCTTGGCACATAGAAATTGATCTATGGAAGATTCTGACATTCAAATGTACACATTTTTTGTTTTGATTGTATTGCTGTATTGTTGTATTGTGCTTTGGCAATGTAAACGTATGTTTTCTCATGCCAATAAAGCCCTTTGAATTGAAATTGAAATTGACTCACTCATCTCCATGTATTCAGGTGTGTTTGTTAGGGGGTGGGACTCACTCATCTCCATGGCTGCGTTCGAATTGCTAGGGTTGTTCCCTACTCCCTACTCCCCATACGGGGACCCAGACTCAGTGGACTCAAATAGTGATTAATTCGGACAATACTCCCTGTATGGGGAGCACCGACTCTGACGTCAATATCGGTAGAGGGCGCTATAGGTCCGCGGGTTCATGTACTTTTTATTTGCATTGTAATCCCCATAGGGTTTTTTCAGATCGCCTCATAAAGAACTGTATGAAAAATAAACAAATCATCCCGGCCGTTTCACTCATTTTGATATGAAGAATCAACTGACTACAAAAAACCAGTCAAAACGCTGCTGCTGAAATGATGATAAAAAGGTTATTCTTTTAAAATAACATAGGCCTATGATTATTATCAATAAATTAATATTATATCCATTATCCAGCAATATGAAAACAGTGCACCACCTTGACAATATGAAAATATCAGCAGCATGATTATGAACCCCCGCTAATCCTGGGGGGGGCGGGGGGGGGGGGGGGGGGGGTACGACAAAAATAGCCGATCTATAAGAAACGCGACGTCCATGTTGTGAGCTTGTAGATCGGGTACTTTTGGTAAAGAATTACCAAAAGTAGCCGATCTACAAGCTCTGCTCACAATACGGACGTTAACAGAAACAGCAGTCCAATAAATTACTGCCTACATAATGAAGTTTTAATGTATTTAGCGCAATTCAATGAAATAATGTTAGATAACATATATTTTGTAATGGCAGGAATTAATTAATATTAATAAAACATATGTTCGGAGACACCATTAATGTGTCTCACATGCATGTACAAAATATATATTGGACTTTAGCACATAGCTTTACAACCTCACCAACCTTAATCCAAAAACTATTAAAATATAAGGCCTTCTACAGCAAGCAACTCATTCCTCTCCTAATGTCATGCTGGGCCTGGGTGATATGAATGAATCAGATTAGTAATACTATTGCAAATGAAAAGAGAGGGGAAACGAAAGTACATTTGTGTTGATTTCTTTCGCTGGTTCAACTTCTGCCTCTTCTGAGTTGGAGCGCAATAAGCGCATGCATGCAGAAGCAGCGCACGTGCGAGCAAACGCGTGCATGTGCGCTCAAGAGCGAGCTTGCGCAATGCATTATGGGGCAGATTTGCTTCGCTGTGTTTTTGTAGTGACCATCGGATGGTCCCTACAATTCCCGGTGCATTGTGGGATACTTCAGTCCACTACATTAGGGTGCAAAAATGCTCACTACATATTCGGACACTATAACAAAATGGCGGAACCCCAAAGTAGTGCACTATATGGGGCATAGGGAATGAATTCGAACGCAGCCCATGTATTCAGGTGTGTTTGTTAGGGGGTGGGACTCACTCATCTCCATGTATTCGGGGCTGAGGCCGATGAAGGGGTTCAGGAAGTGATCCTTCTCATGGCGGTGCAGGCTCTTGAACTGTTCCTCATCCTGCTCCGCGTCATTCACTGACTTCCTCTTCCTCAGCAGTTTCTTCAACTTTCTGCAGGATAACAGGACAGTCACATGCAACGTGGGCGTTGGGCATACAGTAGACGCACACACACACACACACACACACACACACACACACACACACACACACACACACACACACACACACACACACACACACACACACACACACACACACACACACACACACACACACACACACACACACACACACACACACACACACACACACACACACACACACACACACACACACACACACACACACACACACACACACACACACACACAGAGAGAGAGATAAAGCGATGAAAGAGTATGGATTGAAGCTGCACATGAGCGTAAGCGCGACATGTGAGACAGAGTGCGAGAGAGACAATTTAAGTTGACAGAGAAGGAATCCCTTCCAGATGTAAACTTGCTTGGCAATAGGCTGTGTGTGTGTGCGTGCGCGCGTGCATGCGACCGTGCGTGTGACCGTGCATGCGTGCGTGCGACCGTGCGTGCGACCGTGCGTGCGACCGTGCGTGCGTATGTGCGTGCGTGCATGTAGTTGCGTACTCACGGTATTCCGATCTCAAATAGGTTGTTTTGGATGAGCTGTTTGCCCAGCATGGTGATACAAAGCTGGATGCATAACTCCATAAGACACCCTGCATGAGCACACTGATAGAGAGAGAGAGAGAGAGAGAGAGAGAGAGGGAACAGAAATAGAGATATAAGTTGATGGAGGGTTAATGATAACAGGAAAGAATAGTCACAAATGACTGCATAGAATGATTCATCACTGAATTTGTGCAGTTGACACTATTATCGTTAAATTAAGTATTATTCATACTTATGGAATAAAACACACTCGACAACTTAATCAACATTTACAGTCACTGCCTGGGTGCTGGATCTTCATTACATTTAATACATTAAATCCTTAGAATACAGTAGTTCCCTTTTTTTGGTCAAGACAAGAAGACACGGTATGTTAACGTTTATCCTCAAGCCTTTCAGAACGTCTGGCCCTCTGGATGACAAATACTAGCTTAAATAACTGCAATAGCAAAAGGGAATGATTCAGTGGCAACTGTTAAGAATACGTTAATTTATTGCTGCACAAATGCTCTGTACACACTTCCTCCTACTGTACAATACATACAGTAGAACCTGTTCAGCACAGACTGTCACAGCATTTACTCACTGTCTGACAGCATATTCACAAAGGCCAATTCACTTCATTTATACAAGTAAGACGCGTAAACGCGGGAAGCGAACGAAGCTGTTGTGGCAGTTTGACACACACACACACACACACGCGCACACGCACACGCACACGCACACGCACACACACACACACACGCGCACGCACACGCACGCGCACACACGCGCACGCCTGTGTTTTGCTTGTTTTAATCTAACAACCGGACCCGCACACCCGTTCTAACTATGATCGTTAATGTAGTAGGTGTTAGCTCTCGAACGCATTTTGCAATTCTGTGGAGCAATGCTAAGAGGTAAACTGACGGTCACTGCTTTCATATATGGAGTATACGGTTATCTACGAACGTACGCGTAGTTAGAACCAGTAGGTACCGATAGCCTACGTTTATAAACAGAGAAAAAGTTAAATGCGTGTGCGTGCGTGCGTGCGTGCGTGCGTGCGTGCGTGCGTGCGTGCGTGCGTGCGTGCGTGCGTGCGTGCGTGCGTGCGTGCGTGCGTGCGTGCGTGCATGCGTGCGTAGCTAATCTTGGACCACTGGACCAATCATGAATCCCAGAATATTAATCTGTCTATCTATTTTTCCACTTATTGTGAATTTGCTACAAATAGGGTTTTCCCTCTGGTCTTATAAACATCACCTCCCATCCAAGAAAGAGACGGATTTGAAATTTGGCCAAAAAGTGATTTGGTCTGTTGGCCAAATGTGACCTCACAAAGTAATGTTTTAAACTTGGGACCCTCGTAAACCATTACCATATTGGAAGAGTTTCAAAGGACTTGCTGTGCAGTACAGTATGCGCCAACGTTTGTTTTTAGAACTTGTTTAACACCATTAGATAATGGTCTATAATTGTGCTATCCGTTTAGCCTAAGTGCTTCAGTGTACAGTACATCAGTGCACTTTACATTTCTGTCTAATAAAGTATTCATTCAACCAATACTGTAATGTAGCGCGGTGAAAGTATACTTCTTTGCATTGGTGTCGCTGGATCAATATTGTATACTGTTATTTTATAGGTTAGGATCCATGAAGTCAATACGAAGTACGTAGGTTATATTAGATAACACTCTTCTTTTTCATTTACAGAACTTGTCTTGGGTACCTATAGCCTCAGGTTGAGAAACACTAGCTTAAATAGCATAGCAAGGCAAAGGAAGCTTCAGCTACAACTGAAATGTGCTAAGAACACTTTAGTTTATTACCGCACTTACATTTCTTGCAAGACGGCCGACAGCCGACCTCAGTGTTCTATACTTGGTAAACAGGTGCGTTCTATTTGTATGGATAGAAGGAAGCACCACTAGGACAGGGGTTCTCAACCCGTGGGTCGCGACCCCTCGGGGGTCGCCAAATTATTTTGGGGGGGTCCCCAAATTATTTTTAAAAAAATATTATTTTTTTTTGCAACTGAATGGCTGGAAAGTGGAAATGAAGAGTTTACATACCTGTATAGTACACATAGTACATGCATACACCTTCCCTAATGATTATATATGGTTTCAGTATTCATTTATGGTGTATTGTCTCTATTAGTAAGGTTATTGTAGCAGTCAATTTATATTGGGGGTCGGGAGGGGGCGGGGCGGGGTCCCGAGACATTGCCAAAGCATTTCTGGGGGTCCCCGGCCAAAAACGTTGAGAACCCCTGCACTAGGACACCTGTCACTATTGTGATGACAGGGTGTTCGCCCCAGAATAGCAGCGTCACACAAAAGCATCAAAAGTAGTAGATCTGCACGCTCAAAACACTTAAAAGGGACTTTTCATTTTCAAACATGTTTGGGTTAATTTTAACACATTTAATCTTCCTGATTAATTAATTTTGAGGCATGCACGGGGCGCTCATGACGAGTAGGCTCGTCTTGAGACGTTTGATATCGCTATAACGCCAGGGCTCCACCGGACGCGTTGCGTCTCCGTCGCGTGCGTCAAAAAACGCACCGGTTCAATTTTAATGCACGCGTCGCGTCTCCGTCAACGCGGGCTGTGTAGCCACCCTTCATTGATTAAAAAGGGAACATTCCCTGACGTTGACGGAGACGCGACGCTGACGCCACGCTGACGCGCCCGGTGGAGCCCGGCCGTTACGGCCGGGCTCCACCGGGCGCGTCTCCGTCACCGTCAGGGAATGTTCCCTTTTTAATCAATGAAGGGTGGCTACACAGCCCGCGTTGACGGAGACGCGACGCGTGCATTAAAATTGAACCGGTGCGTTTTTTGACGCGACGCGACGGAGACGCAACGCGTCCGGTGGAGCCCTGGCGTTACATTGCCTTGCTGCGTTTCATTTTTTTAACCACTCCGGTTGCTGTGCACCGTTACTAGGGACCCGCCCGCACCGTTTGTGTTGACCCAACCACATTATAGCTTCTGTTTTAGTCGCGGCCTTTGCACGCCTTTTTCTCGGAAACTAATGCGCTGTCCGTCGTGTTGAACAGATCGGATTTTTTTTAGGGAAATGTTAAAAATAAAATACAATAAGAACCATAGAATAGTATGTGGTCTAAAGTACTTACCTCTTCCATCCTGTATGATCCAACAACGTACAGGTAGCTTCCTGGACGGCCCACGAGTCTGGAAAACAACAAAACACAACCACCACAGTCCATTATTTTATTATTATTATAATTATTGTATTGTTATTCTGTTATTCTTACTATTAATGTGTTTGTTCAGTAACATGGGTCTCCCAGTCCCCGTCTCTCCAGCTCTTTTTTTTTTTTTTTTTAATTTCTTTATGTTTTTTTTGTGGCTTTCGCCTTTATTTTATATTTTTTATGGAGGGACAGACAGTAGGCTGACAGGAAATGGGGAGAGAGATGGGGGGGAAGACATGCAGTAAAGGCCGTCGGGATTGGGAGTCGAACCCGCGGCACACTGCCAGACTGGATTACCAGCCAAGGTGCATGGACCGCTGAGCCATGGCCCAGGCCTCTCTCCAGCTCTTTAATGATTATAAAATACATTCTGAGGCGGGAAGCCCATTTCACCAGAGAGACCATTTATCAGCTTAAATGTTATAGTGTTCCAGTTTCAATTTTGTCTGCTCCATTATTTGTTTAACACATTTTGGGCGGGAACCCCTCTTGGTGTTTTAAGCATTATGTTATGCTTTAGCTATTGAAAAATAGCAGACCTACAAGCTCGTAGCACGCCACCGAGTGGCGTGCTACGAGCTTGTAGGTCCGCTATTTTTGAAAAATCGTGAAAATGTGGCACAAATCTTTGAATATATATATTTCAGAGCGAACATTTTTAATCAAAATATTGGCTTCTGGGGGGTCCCTGGAACTACATATTTTGAGATGGGGGTCCGTGGCCCAATAGAGATAATTCTGGGGGTCCTTGACATGAAAAAGGTTGAGCACCACTGACATAGAAACACAGGTTTTTCAGAAAGATGTTAGGATTTAGAAGCCTTTTTTTATCGACCTCAGTCCAAAATGGGCTAATCACCATTATCACTCCCAATTGCACTTGTTTATCCTCTATGGGTTCTCTGTTCTCTCCATGATTGGACGAAATGTACTGTATCCCAGCCTGAAAATGTATTTTCTCTGTATTAAAGAGCTGGAGAGACAGCTATATTACTACCATGATATAGAGCTAAACAACGCTTCTTTTAACAGCATAATATCACGTACAACACCTTTAATCAAATAATATATGTAAAGTTATACCATATCAACAAATCAACACAAAGAAATTCAAACAGATTTTAATTTTTTTAACCGTTTGACCGCTACCATTATTCAATCCCTCCGCCGCGTCCTGCCAGGGTTTTATCGTGCGTGACACTTACTTTGAAGAGCCAAATATCCGTAATCGAATTTTACTATGAAACCTTTCCGTGTGTGTTGACGAAGCTGGTGCTTGTTCTCTCGGTCGGTGGTGGAAAAAACGCGAGTATCACAGCGCCTGCTACAGGCCGTTGAAAACGCTTGTCTGGGACAAAGCGACCCCTGCAATGTCGCTTCTGGAGATAAAGCCGTCTGAAAACAGAGCAGGCGATGTAAGTGGATGCGCGCGCATCTTCAAAATGGCCGCGGCCATTGGCTCAGAAGCATAACAGAGCTAACGAACGGTAGCTTTTAATACGATCGTATTAAAACATGCATTAAATAATACATCGCTGTTAAAACGGCTTTTCCGGGTGTGGCACCGTACGCTATTCTACGTGTCTATGTTCCTGGCAGGCCTCGTGTTAATTGATTACTGGTAGTCTGATGACTGCTACCTAACTTAACCCCTACTGTATAATACTTATACTTCATCCTACAACACTGTCATGTGACCTACAGCACTGTCATGTGACCTGTCATGTGACCTACAGCGCTGTACAAGCTTACAGCAGTTTGCACTGTGAGCCTAACCTGACTCCGCCAGATGGGGCAGCAGAGAGTACACTGGGTTCCCCAGGTTACTGTGAGCCTGCAGAACTTCCATTTTCTTTACAAACAAATTGAACTTTGTTTTGCCTATAGTGACATGCCCAAAATAGGGACGCCACATTGAAAGTGGTTGAATGCCACAGACGAATAACAGTCTAAGTCCACACTATTGATCCATAATGTATAAATGATCGATAAGGGTTCAGGACAACGAGGCCTTTTCGTGGAGGGGTCAGAATGTCTCTGGTACTTACTGTTGCAGCGCTATAGGACTTTAGATGTTTATCATGGTCCATCTATGTCATGCAATTAAATGTGTCAATTAGCTGTTAACAAATTCCTAATGGAGAGCAAGCAGAATCATCCCAGTCCATCATACAAGCCAAAGCTCTTAAATTACACAGCTATTAATTCAATGCTGTCAGGCAGAAACTTGTATTGCCACTTTTCACTCAGTTTCTTTTCATAAATCAATGCCCTACTTTGTCCTACAAGAGTGTTGCATAAAAGTAGCTAAAATAGCAGATCTACCCACTCGTAAATTGTAGATCTTGTAGTTGTGAGCTTGTAGATCGGATATTTTCACTTAAAAGGTGAAGCCATTTCCCGAAAAGTAAAGGTTTTGGACATACAAGGTTTCCACCTGACAGCGGAGTGATGCTTCCACTGTTCAGCATGTTGAATTTTCTGGCTAATTTATTTTTATTTGACTTGAAAAGTGATCATTTTCTTAATGGCTTCTTAGTGAGTTGTTTGACGACTCCATGCAGCTCTGGGGCATTTCTCACATCTAAATTGTATTATATAGTTAGTGTAGGTTGTATAGAGTCGCTGTCTGGCAGAAACATAATTAGGTTTAAATACTAGTTTTCTTCTTTCAATGTTAATTTTATGTATTGTTGAATGACAATAAATGCCGTCTGTAGCCATCCATCCATCATAGCACCTTTATCCAAGGCGCTTTACAAAGCACCAATCTGCGCATCGAGAGCAATCAGGGGTTCAGTGTCTTGCTCAAGAACATTTCAACAGTAACTCTGGGGGAGCCCGGGATCGAACTGGGAACCTTCCGGCCTCCTGAGCCACTGTATAGACCAATTATTTGTTTACAAACATTGGGACTGGGCGCACGGGTGACTGCTTCATGTAATCAACTCCCAACAGATCTCCAAACCTGTTGTTTTGGGGAGCGCTGGTTTCAGTCCATTCAACCTCCTCTTGTGAGTTGGCTAGTGAGGTGCACCCTAGGAGACATTTATACTTCAAAGCCCAACAGTATTGCGCACAGAGAACAGCTGATATACAAGCTCACATCGCATCGCAGATGCGACTGTTGTGAGCGTAGAGGTCTGCGTGCGCGACACCATCGCGGGACGAAGCATAAATTATACTTGATGGACTGCAGGTGCGCGTGCAGCCGTGCACAAATAGGCTCTGCTGCCGTGTTCATGAGCGCACCTCCCGTTCTTATGACAGCGACTGGAGGTTTGGTTTTGAGGACAACTGTTTTGAATTGCTATTATTGTTCAAACACAATAGAAACCAAGGATTTATATATTTCAAGGGCGAGAGACCACAATAAAAATCCTAATCATTCTTCCTCTACACTGGGAGAAAAACAGCACCTGAAAGTTTGATGGGGCATTTTTTACACGTGAGTGCAGTTAGAACTTTTCCATTGCATCTTATGAGAGGTGGTGTTCTTCTGCTGCCTTTATGCGCGCGCATGCTGTTTCTTATCAGTGTGACGTTGTCTGTTAAGGCGTCTATAGGCCCCCCAATAGGTCACAATGTGTCGTGGATGTGTCACATTGTGGGCTTGTAGGTCTGCTATTTTCAGCCATTATCTGCGAGTGACATAATCGCACAATGGAGCATAAATGAGGCTTTTGGACATACACACCTGCCCCTGAAGAAGGCCAGGTAGACGATGGGAGTGAAGGCGTTGACAAACTTCAACACAAAGGTCTTGAAGATCAGACGCTCCTCAAAACTCTTGTCAGTCTTTGGAACCTCTGAAAAACAACATTTAGAGAGAACACACATTAAAGAGGGGATGTAGTTGTACAGTATTTACAGTCACGATAATGGTGGTACTTCATTGGTTTACTAAAGTACTTGAGTAAACCAGTGAGTACAGTTTTGAGGTCATTTTACTTTACTTGAGTAGGCCCATTTTGCCATTCTTCATACCTCTACTCCCCTGCACTTTGTCCTCCACTACATTCATTTCAAGTTACTTTGCAGATTTACATTACAAAACATACATTAACCAATTGAGCCCTAGTTTATACTGTACTTAAAGGTATATTCAGTGATTTCACTTAATTCAAATATCACTTATTTCTTTGTTTTGTTGTGATAATCCTCCCTACTATAGAGTGTGCTGACCATATAAGGAGTTCCTCCCTGTCCCCAGTTAACCCCAGGGGTCAAAAAACCCTAGGTTTTGTTTTTGGCTAGGTGGCCAAGTCTTCATCCAATCAGGATAGAGAGGGGCCTTCCGCGAATCATGATCGAGCGGGGGCGGGCCTTGGTGTGTGTGCTGTTGGCCTGTCCCCCCCCACTGTAGTGCGTGCATGTGCACATCTTGTTACCGGGGCGGACCGGGGGTTTTTCCAAATCACCCAAATCACTGAATGCTCCTTTAAGTATTTTCTTTTTTCAGATGGGTAGGCCTATAGGTGCTCATCTGTAATAAGTAAATAACAATGGAAAACTATGACTAAATATGACGCAAATATGACACATGGTATATCTTTCTAGGAAATGCCCAAAGATAATGACGGCAGATGTGTGCCATAGTGTGTGTGCTGACCCAGCGTGGTGAGCCAGCGGGCGATGACGGCGTAGATCTCGTCCAGGATGATGATGACGATGAGGTTGATGACGGCGGCGGTGCCCTTGACGGTGGCGCGCACGTTGGAGCGTGCTGCCGGGTACGAGCTGATGTGCAGCGCCGCCTTGATGCTGATGCGGTACAGGATCACCCCGAACACGATGGCAAAGGTCACGCTGATCTGAAAGGTCAAAGGTCAAAGGTCACGCTGATCTGAAATATGGGCATGGATTGGACGTTTTTAGTGCACAAAACATGCAGTGTTACAGGTTTTTTTTGTTTTTTTTAACCTTTATTTAACCCATTCAGGCCTGACGTCGAAATTTAAAAAAAAATGTTTTCTAAATCATGACAATTTTCGGAAAGATTTGAGGCACATTTTAACGATTTTTCAAAAATAGCAGACCTACAAGTTCATAGCGCGCCACTCGGTGGCGCGCTATGAGCTTGTAGATCTGCTATTTTTCAATAGCTAAATTATAACATAATGTTTAAAACACCAAAACGGGTTCCCGCCCCAAAATGGGTTAATGGTTAATGTGGTTAAACGCTAACGTGACATGGATGCGTTCCAGGTCTCAATGGATTAACCAGTAAAAACCACATTGAGACTGAAGTCTCTTTTACAAGTGTGAACTGGCCAAGACAAGAGGCAAAATAAGTGACACAGCTCTGCCAGTAACAAAACAATACACAACAACAAAAAAACATGACAGACATACAATGCTCATAAATACAGTACCCACTACTAAGAAGCTCAAAGGGAGAACAGGAACGTTTAGTAACGCAACCAATAAGGACTAATAAATAAAAACTAAGCATTGCTTAGTAGACTAAAAAGCAAGCAGACATTTGCTATACGTCAAAGCAGGAGCAGTGCATGGGAAGTGTGCCCATGGCAATCCTTTTAAAGCTCACTAGGGGAATCACAGCAGCCAGTTTGAGTCTGGTCTGTAGGTCATTCCAAGACCAGGGTCCGAAATAAGCAATGCTTTTTTTTCCAGCCTCAGATTTAGTTGGGGGCACAACATAGCGTAAGCAAGCATTTGATCTGAGGTTGAGAGAGTTTTGGACAAGTTCAAATTTAGAACCAATGTAACGTGGGAGATTACCAAGAATGGCTTTATAAATGAGAATATACCAATGTAGCAACCTGCGAGACATTAAGGAGTACCAACCAGGGCTGGACTGGGACAAAAATTCGGCCCGGGCATTTTCGCGTGAATTTGGCCCAGACCGGCCCACCACAACCAGCGCGCAGATAGGCAACATAATATTATGTGGCCCCCCCCCCCCTGCACTGCACCGCCGGGGGGGGTCAGGGGGGGCGCTACCCCAGAATGGCAGCACGCCCGGACCTTTTCTGGTGGCCTGCCGCCTATTGGCCTGCCTGCCTGTCAAAAAAAAAAAAAAAAAAAAAAAAAAGGGTTTTTTTTTTTTTATCATGGCGGCCCCCTATGGTCGCGGCCCACCGGGAAAATGCCCGGTATGCCCGGTGGCCAGTCCAGCCCTGGTACCAACCCACTAGGGCGTACAGAGTACAGTGATGAGTCCTATAGGGGGAATTGGTTATGAAACAGCTGTCGGGCAGAAACCTCTTAATGAATGCCCTACTTGGTCATACTACAGCGTCACACAAGTGCATCAAAAGTAGCAGATAATAATAAGGGCCTGGGCCGTGGCTTGGCGGTCCAGGCACCTTGGCTGGTAATCCAGTCTGGCAGTGTGCCACGGGTTCGACTCCCGATCCCGACGGCCTTTACTGCATGTCTTCCCCCCCCATCTCTCTCCCCACTACAGCCTACTGTCTGTCCCTCCATAAAAGATTTTTAAAAATAAAGGCGAAAGCCACAACAAAAAATAATAATAATAATAATTAATTGCATTTCTATTGCACTTTCCATTCACAAGGAATCCCAGAGTGCTACATGGTTAAAAACACATAATCAATCATAGAAGGTTAAAAAGTCAAGCACAAAAAGGGCATTGCTGACACGGTCACACAACAGTTCAACACGAAAAGGCCTTCCGAAAAAGGAACTTTTTCAGGCCCGTTTTAAAAAGATCCCAGGGTCTGCTGCACTCTCAAGTCCATAGGAAGGCTGTTCCACAGGGGCGGTGCTGCCGGGCAGAAGCCCGGTCCTAGCCTGGTTAATAAACCAGACCGAATCAGCCGTTGGCAAAACATTTTTTGCCTGCCAGCGGATTAGGGTCTGGCGAGGCTCAGTAGCACGCCTCTTTCCTACAACCGAGAACAGGTCGGGCCAATCGGGACACGGTATGCAATATGGGCGGGCTTTGGTACAGTGACGTTCAATGCTTGAGACCTTTGACTGACAGTAGCTCTGACCAATTGCGTCAAAGAGAAAATGTTTGAACCCGCCCCCCGGGAAATGAAATCCAAGTGGAGCCAGCCCAGACTAATATACCGCGACAGTGTTGTGTGATATTAGTCTGGCTTATTAGCCAGGCTAGCCCGGTCCCACCATGTAATGGTGCGTAGATTGGTATTTGGAACTTCGAGTAGGAATTTATTTGCAGATTTGAGGGCGCGGATGGAGGTTGTTTTTGGGATAGTTGATTAATTTCTGTAGGTAGGTAGCAGGACCTTGTAGTCCAGGGGTTCTCAACCCGTGGGTCGCGACCCCTCGAGGGGTCACCAAATTATTTTGGGGGGTCCCCAAATTATTATTATTATTTTTTTTTCCAACTGAATGGCTGTAAAGTGGAAATGAAGAGTTTACATATAGTACATGCATACACCTTCCCTAATGATTATGGTTTCAGTATTTATTTATGGTGTATCGTCTCTATTATTAAGGTTATTGTAGCAGTCAATTTATATTGGGGGTCGGGAGGGGGCGGGGCGGGTGGTCCCGAGACGTTGCCAAAGCATTTTCGGGGGTCCCCGGCCAAAAAGGTTGAGAACCCCTGTTGTAGTCGACCTTGTAGTGGATCCAGGCTGAAACGGGGAGCCAGTGCAGTGAGTGAGAAAAGGATGTTTGTTATGTGGTCGTGCTTACAACGGACTCTCATTATGAACCTGGCAGTGCTGTTCTGGATGCATTGCAGCTTCTGAATACGTTTGTCAGGAATCCCAATGAAGAGGGCGTTGCAGTAGTCCAGTCTAACCCATTTTGGGTCAGGAACCCCTTTTGGTGTTTTAAACATTATGTTATAATTTAGCTATTGAAAAATAGCAGATCTACAAGCTCGTAGCGCGCCACCGAGTGGCGCGCTACGAGCTTGTAGGTCTGCTATTTTTGAAAAATCGTGAAAATATTTATTTCAGAAAACTGGAGGATTTAGAAGAATCTTTTTAAATTTCGAGGTCAGGCCTGAATGGTCTAAAGGAGATAAAGCTTCTGTGCATCCGACTGGGTTAGAAGGGGGCGGAGTTTGGGTTAGAAGGGGGCGGAGTTTAGAAGGGGGCAGAAGGCCCTGGGTTAGAAGGGGGCGGAGTTTAGAAGGGGGCAGAAGGCCCTGGGTTAGAAGGGGGCGGAGTTTGGGTTAGAAGGGGGCGGAGTTTAGAAGGGGGCAGAAGGCCCTGGGTTAGAAGGGGGCGGAGTTTGGGTTAGAAGGGGGCGGAGTTTAGAAGGGGGCAGAAGGCCCTGGGTTAGAAGGGGGCAGAGTTTGGGTTAGAAGGGGGCGGAGTTTAGAAGGGGGCAGAAGGCCCTGGGTTAGAAGGGGGCGGAGTTTGGGTTAGAAGGGGGCGGAGTTTAGAAGGGGGCAGAAGGCCCTGGGTTAGAAGGGGGCGGAGTTTGGGTTAGAAGGGGGCGGAGTTTAGAAGGGGGCAGAAGGCCCTGGGTTAGAAGGGGGCGGAGTTTGGGTTAGAAGGGGGCGGAGTTTAGAAGGGGGCAGAAGGCCCTGGGTTAGAAGGGGGCGGAGTTTGGGTTAGAAGGGGGCGGAGTTTAGAAGGGGGCAGAAGGCCCTGGGTTAGAAGGGGGCGGAGTTTAGAAGGGGGCAGAAGGCCCTGGGTTAGAAGGGGGCGGAGTTTAGAAGGGGGCAGAAGGCCCTGGGTTAGAAGGGGGCGGAGTTTGGGTTAGAAGGGGGCGGAGTTTAGAAGGGGGCAGAAGGCCCTGGGTTAGAAGGGGGCGGAGTTTGGGTTAGAAGGGGGCGGAGTTTAGAAGGGGGCAGAAGGCCCTGGGTTAGAAGGGGCGGAGTTTGGGTTAGAAGGGGGCGGAGTTTAGAAGGGGGCAGAAGGCCCTGGGTTAGAAGGGGGCAGAGTTTGGGTTAGAAGGGGGCGGAGTTTAGAAGGGGGCAGAAGGCCCTGGGTTAGAAGGGGGCAGAGTTTGGGTTAGAAGGGGGCGGAGTTTAGAAGGGGGCAGAAGGCCCTGGGTTAGAAGGGGGCAGAGTTTGGGTTAGAAGGGGGCGGAGTTTAGAAGGGGGCAGAAGGCCCTGGGTTAGAAGGGGGCGGAGTTTAGAAGGGGGCAGAAGGCCCTGGGTTAGAAGGGGGCAGAGTTTAGAAGGGGGCAGAAGGCCCTGGGTTAGAAGGGGGCAGAGTTTGGGTTAGAAGGGGGCAGAAGGGGGCTGGGTTAGAAGGGGGCAGAGTTTAGAAGGGGGCAGAAGGCCCTGGGTTAGAAGGGGGCGGAGTTTAGAAGGGGGCAGAGTTTAGAAGGGGGCAGAAGGCCCTGGGTTAGAAGGGGGCAGAGTTTGGGTTAGAAGGGGGCAGAGTTTGGGTTAGAAGGGGGCAGAGTTTGGGTTAGAAGGGGGCAGAGTTTGGGTTAGAAGGGGGCAGAGTTTGGGTTAGAAGGGGGCAGAGTTTGGGTTAGAAGGGGGCAGAGTTTGGAGATGTTTTTGAGATGATAGAATGTGGTTCTGCACGGATGCTTTATGTGGTCATTGAAAGTCAGGGGAGGATCAAACGTAACACCCAGATGTGTGACTGGAGGAGGAGAAGGCCAGATGAGATATGGAGGAGGAGAAGGCCAGATGAGATATGGAGGAGGAGAAGGCCAGATGAGATATGGAGGAGGAGAAGGCCAGATGAGATATGGAGGAGGAGAAGGCCAGATGAGATATGGAGGAGGAGAAGGCCAGATGAGATATGGAGGAGGAGAAGGCCAGATGAGATATGGAGGAGGAGAAGGCCAGATGTGTGACTGGAGGAGGAGAAGGCCAGATGAGATATGGAGGAGGAGAAGGCCAGATGAGATATGGAGGAGGAGAAGGCCAGATGAGATATGGAGGAGGAGAAGGCCAGATGAGATATGGAGGAGGAGAAGGCCAGATGAGATATGGAGGAGGAGAAGGCCAGATGAGATATGGGGCATGACTAGGGATGGAGCCCGAAAATCGGGTCCATTACAAATCCGGTTCGGCATTTATCGAGACCCGAGTATCAATAAGCGTTTGGCTTGTCGAGTCTGTTATCGGGTATAAGGGGGGCTGGGACGCGACGGGTGGTTGCGTGGTGCGTCATCGTTTTGCCGTGGAAGTATGGTGGAACGGGTGAAAAAGTTTGGTAACATTAAAAAAAAAAGACGAGGGGAGCTAAATGCAATAATGTATTCTACCACAGTTGTTGCATGCACGAAAGGGAGCATTTCGACAATGCATAGACATCTGTCCATAATGCATTGTATTAAACCCAAATGCGATACCTTTGCATCATGTCTGCACCGAGTCGAAACAACACGGGAGCCGTCAGCTGCTAGCCATATATGATAGCCTGTATATTTGCGGGGAGGAAGCGTAATTATAATATCTCCCGCGGATCGATTGAATAGTCTCACATAATACACCTTAGAACGCTTCATTGGCATACAAACTATCACAACTGGCCAATAAAAAGAAGGTTCTGTTCAGAATTAATTGTCTCCCATCTTTCCACAAAATAATAGCAAATGCTCGATAGTGGGCTCGATAAGGACCCGGCTCGATAAGGTGATCGGAAGGTAATTACATTCCTTATGGCGGAGTGTTCCGCCAAAAGCAGTAAGTCTGTTAATTAGACCCCTTGGTGTGGTTGATTTGTGCAATGATTCCTTTTGTATTTAGGGTTTCTTCATGGAGGCTGAAACCTTGACAGTCAAATGTGCCAATGAAAGAAATCTGTGATATAGTGACATCATCAATATCAACAAAATGGGACCCAGTGCCTCCCTGCTTGGCACTCAGCATCAAGAGTTGGATTGGGGGTAAGTCCCTGTGACATACTAGCGTCATGTCCAGGGGGTGTACTTGTACATCAAGCTGCCTCACGCTACAGAAACAGGAGATAGGCTCCTGCCCTTACGCAAGAAATGTATTTCACCAGTCTGGAATATACTGTGAATATAATTGAGAAGTTTGAAGCTACATGTTGTCTGCAGCAGACATTGAAAGTTAGTGGGTGGAAAGAATACGCTTTGTAAAGTCTATTCTATTATTGTGTAGCTGCCATTGTAAATGCAGCATAAATGTGTATATAAGTGCCACACAAACATACACTGAGGGGGTGGTAGGCTACTCAGAGACATAGAGAAAAATAAAATCAATAATACAGCAAAAAGCAGGCCACAAGAAAAACGTAGCAAATCTAACTCTGAGAGTGTACAAGTGGAACCAAATGAACCCATTTGAGCACTTTTCAATTCCAGACAGCCTTCTCTGTATCCACTCAGCTATGACCATACCCCTGGTACCCCTGCAGCATATCATCGCTGTTTGGTGGAAACCCTGTGTGTCTAAAAACAGTTACTTGTCAGGAAATGGACAAAAAGGACCTGTGCTCTTGTTAATACTTTTCATTGATTCAATATTTATAAAATGCGCACACACTTACTTAACCACTTTCACTTTCAAAGCTCTTCCGAAAAATAGCCGTGCTCGTAGCTTGTAGACCTCCCCAGACTTCCCAAAACAAACTGGTCAGGCTCCTACTTGGCCTCACCCCCCGAACCCACCTCACCCCTGCCCACTTTGACAGGCTGGAATGGCTTAGGGTCGACGACAGAGTACAGCATCTTGCAATGGGTCTGGTCCACAAGATTCAATACCCATGTACCTGTCTAGATACTTCCTTAATGTTAACAAAGTCCACACCCACAACACCAGAGGGAGTGCAACGAACCATGTACAACCCAGATTCGGCACAAACAAGGGACTAAATTATTTTCGCTCCTATGCCACCAAAATGTGGAACGCCCTACCAACAGTCATTAAGACAAGCAAATCCCTTTTGCTTCCTTTGACTCCTTCAAAACTGCTCTCAAAGGGCACCTACGGACGGCTGCAATTCGAAACTGGCCCCCGTAAAATCTGAATCCCCCCCCACCGCCCACCCCTTTTCTCCTCACTGTATATGTTTCTTTCCCATTTTACCTCCTTTATGATGAATTCCTGTTTTTTGACTATATAGAAGTGTCTATTTGTACGTCTCTAAATGTTTTGATGAATTGAACAAGGTGGACCCTCTTGTAAACAAGTGTAATGCTTAATTGGGTTGTCCACTCACAGTTAACAGTCTTTGTATTGAGTTTGTGCTTGAAATGTACTGTAATTCTGCAAACTGTTAATAAATATTTCAATCAATCAATAGATCGGCTATTTTTGCTACATTTGTGTGACATGATAACGTAGGCTAACCTCGCGTCACCAGGCTTTCCACCTCAGAAGAAAGCCTGGTCTGTGTTACAAAATTGTGATCCGGTCGGACGTAACGATATCATCCGCTCCCGACCGGATCATAAACCCGAAAAGGAATGCTGCCCAGGCTAAACGTAGGCACTAGGCAGGGCATTAATTTAGGAAAATTGCAGCATACAATGTCATATCACACACTAAAGTTTGAGCAGACAGCAATGCTTTCAACAGCACTGTAAACCAATATAGTCATAATATAGTTACTTTTAACACTCATGCCAGTAAAGCAACTTGGATTATGTTGTCAAAGTAAAAAACAAAATATGCCTTTTATCATATTTATTTCGGCATCTATGATATTCTTGTGGGAAGCTTATGCTCAGATTTTACTCAGTTTGGAATAAAGCGAAAAATGTCTTCCAACATATTTGATAAGGTTTAGATTACATACAAAACTGCTTTGTGGAATATTTCCTCCATTAAAATAAAACATTATCAAAAATGGCTAGTAATGAGTATGGAAAAAAAACATAAAAAGATAAAATATGGAGATAGGCCTAGAAGGCTTCTGCCTGACAGCGATGATTTATTTTACAGCGATGAAACCATTTTGTGTTTTTTTTCTCTTTTTCTTTTGTCATGAATTACTTACTTACTGTTTTAACATAAGTGAATGCCCTACTTTATCATACAAGAGCATGTTGCATGAAAGTAGTGAAAACATTTTCTGAAACGATAATAAAAAGGAACGGTTTTGGTCATACAAGTTTCCCAGTTTCTACCAGACGACAGTGTGATATTGTGCCGTGCTCAGTGGTGTACTGCAGGGGTTCTCAACCCGTGGGTCGCGACCCCTCGGGGGGTCGCCAAATTATTTTGGGGGGTCCCCAAAATATATAAAAAAAAAAAAAAGATTTATTTTTAAATTTTATTTTCACGATTTTTCAAAAATAGCAGACCTACAAGCTCATAGCGCGCCACTCGGTGGCGCGCTATGAGCTTGTAGATCTGCTATTTTTCAATAGCTACATTATAACAATGCTTAAAACATCAAAAGGGGTTCCCGCCCAAAATGGTTTAAGGTTATTGTAGCAGTCAATTTATATTGGGGGTCGGGAGGGGGCGGGGCGGGGGTCCCGAGACATTGCCAAAGCATTTCCGGGGGTCCCCGGCCAAAAACGTTGAGAACCCCTGGTGTACTGTACTGTAGGTGCTCACTAACAGAGCGGTTGATGATGTTTACCTTCCCTCGGACTAGAGATCATGTGTTTGATGTGACTGCAGTAAATGTCACGCCGTTTGAAATGTCAGTGTCTTTGCCCTGAAGTATACCTGGTATATGTAGATGAGACACTGTGCTTTCTGAGGACACGTTATCACGCTATTACACAAGGACAAACATTCGCCCACCGACCATTCCTTGGGGAAACTTAAATTATGGTCCAAGTGAAGGTCAACGTTCTTTAAAGCAGTTGTTACCAACCTGGTAGTCCAGCATTTTAAACATGTTGCACAAAATCATAACTTGCATTTTTGGGTATTATGTTTAGGTAAACATTTACGGATGTCAACAAAAAGTCTGTTAATGATTATTACTCATCTACAAGCTGCTTATAAATGTTTATAAATGCTTTATAACAGGTCGTTATTGTAAAGTGTTACCGATACTAATACTAAGACTAGTCTGGATTTTTCACAAAGCTTAAAAATACAATTAATTCTACAATTTAATATAATTGGTCCTCACTAATGCTCATTACAATATGGTACATTTTTGGGGTGTGGGCTGTTCAGAAACCTGTGTCTCATAGGAGGGCTGTGTGGGCTGTTCAGAAACCTGTCTATTCACTGTGTCTCATAGGAGGGCTGTGTGGGCTGTTCAGAAACCTGTCTATTCACTGTGTCTCATAGGAGGGCTGTGTGGGCTGTTCAGAAACCTGTCTATTCACTGTGTCTCATAGGAGGGCTGTGTGGGCTGTTCAGAAACCTGTCTATTCACTGTGTCTCATAGGAGGGCTGTGTGGGCTGTTCAGAAACCTGTCTATTCACTGTGTCTCATAGGAGGGCTGTGTGGGCTGTTCAGAAACCTGTCTATTCACTGTGTCTCATAGGAGGGCTGTGTGGGCTGTTCAGAAACCTGTCTATTCACTGTGTCTCATAGGAGGGCTGTGTGGGCTGTTCAGAAACCTGTCTATTCACTGTGTCTCATAGGAGGGCTGTGTCTCATAGGAGGGCTGTGTGGGCTGTTCAGAAACCTGCCCACCACGGACATTATGAGGCGCATTAGTGAGGACTAATTGCATGTGTGCGTGCGCGTGCGTGCGCGTGCGTGCGTGCGTGTGCACGTTGTCAATAAGCCATGATAAGCCATGGAAGACAATACCAGAATATGTATCTGTCTATCTATTTTTCTGTTATTGTGAATTTCCTGCAAAATTGTTACATATTATTCTGGTCTTAAACATCACCTCCCACCCTAGAAAGAGAAAAATGTACGAATTGCCATTTGAAATTCGGCCAGTGTGTGTGACTGTGTGTGTGTGACTGTGTGTGTGTGTGACTGTGTGTGACTGTGTGCGCGCGCGCGTGCGCGTGCGTGCGTGCGTGCGTGCGTGCGTGCGTGCGTGCGTGCGTGCGTGCGTGCGTGCGTGCGTCACAAGCAGGTTTCTTCTTGTGTTAGCTTTAAGGGGGGTCTCCAAGGAAAACCGGTTGGGAACCTTTACAGGTAGTGCTCCATCGATTTCATATGCTATAGGGTTCAAGGGGTTAATGTGTCCAGCGTTTCGGTCTTGGTCAGGTAGCCTTAGCCTACATAAAGCAAGTGACGGGGTGGGGGCTTGGGAACAGGGTCCAATAATAGGATAGGCAACACGGAAACCTATAGTAGAATCACAATATCAAATAGAAAGTGGAACGTGACACGTCTCCAACTGAGCTTATGTTCTGTCGCCCTGCCGTTACTTTGAATAATGTGCACGTTCTACACAATAATATACAGTATATAAGCATAAGCTATAAGAACATCTGTGACTCACCATAAAAAACATCATCACCACAACGGTCAAGTAGGCTGGCAACCGGTCTGTGCACGTCAGCTTCACCTTCTCCCCCTGGAAAGAAAACCACACGCACGCGCACACACACGCACACGCACACGCACACACACACACACACACACACACACACACACACACACACACACACACACACACACACACACACACACACACACACGCGCACACACACACACACACACACACACACACACACACACACACGCACGCGCACACACAGTATTTGTAAACCATTGAGAAGGATTATTAAATTGTACTGTGTCTGCAAAAGTGCTTTTGCTGACCAAATAGGTGCCTCTCCTCCAGTGCACACATGCACTGCGGTACACATAAGCACGCACGCACACGCCTGTCCTAGCAGATAACAGTTACATTACATTCGCACCTACAGGGAACTGGGTCAGCAAACCCACACAGTCAAACAAATTGGTTGGTTGGTGTGTGTGTGTGTGTGTGTGTGTGTGTGTGTGTGTGTGTGTGTGTGTGTGTGTGTGTGTGTGTGTGTGTGTGTGTGTGTGTGTGTGTGTGTGTGTGTGTGTGTGTGTGTGTGTGTGTGTGTGTGTGTGTGTGTGTGCGCGCGTGCGCGTGTGTGCGCGTGTGCGTGTGCGCGTGCGCGTGCGTGTGTGCATGCGTGGTTGTGCCTGTTAGCCAGCATGAAAACTGTAAGTGAACATGAGCCCTGAGGTGTTGGCCTGTTGGGATGAAACAGTGTGAGACAGAGAGATGGCACTGAAGGTGCTGTAGTGCTCATTTACACTCCACACGACACCATTGCTTGCAGACTGTGAGCTCATATAGTCTGCAAGCACGATGCAGTATAAATGTAACTTTACACTTTACAGAGACGGTCTAGTCTAGTCTCTCGTGCAGACTGTTGCCTTACTTACAGTTTTCGAATGCCATACAGGACAGGTACAATGGAAGCGTTGAAACGGTTCAAGGCTTTGTAAAGCAGATTGTCTTTCGTAATTAGTTTAAATTAGCTACAGAAGAAATGGAAATATTATATATTTTAAAATATATATTTTATTGCAGTGGTTCTCAAACATTTTTGGTTCAGGGCACCCCCCTGTCACCAAGTCAATGGCAAAATGTTTATTCTTTTTTTTATTGCGTATCAACTTTGTAGGCCCCTGTGGGCCTGAAAGGAATGCCCCTGTGATGTGGGCCAATACATACATACATGCTCATCATTGTAAAAGGCACCGCTCACAAATTATGATTGGCCAGAATGAGATGATGTATGATGATGTATGTATGATAATAAGAACGCCCCTCACTTCACATGGGTGTGATTTTTTTTACTTTATAGAACCGTGTGTTACTATGCCTTTCCTCGTTAAGATGTCACAAGGAAAACTGTAACCACCGCCGGGGCGTCCCTATGTTTTCATGCACTCCGTCTTGGTTTACTCCTGCAAGGTGGTCTTGGAGATGATGTGGAGGCCTTCTTCCTTCAGCCTCTTCAGAGCTGGTCCATAAATGTCCTTACTCATTGGAACCACCAGACCCTTGGTAGAGATGTCCCCATCAAGCACCATGCGTGCAGCGATGGCTGCTGGGTAGCCAACGGTCTTGGCCATGGCAGAGTAGCCGTTGGGGTCTCCATAAACCACCAGGCTGATGTGTTTGGTCTCCAGCTCTCCGGTGGGGTGACGAAGGCCCACGTCGCTTCGCATTACGATCATGTCTCTCTCGCCTTCATCAAAGGAGAGCCTGGCTTCCAGGTGTTTTGCCAGAGCAGCGAGGATGGTCTCGGCATGCGGTACCATTTCATTACTCAACATCCCAAACCATCTCAGGGTATCCATCTTGAAGTCGTCCCTTTCGATGTGATCATAAACAGCTTCCTCAAAAGCATCCGTGGAGGTGGAAGTGGACAAGCCGATCTGCTTACAGAGCAGGTGTTTCCAGGTGACGGGAGGTGACGTGTGTTCGAGCATGGGGCTGGGGGCTGTGCTGATAAGGCCCAACTGTACGAAACCGCTCATGGCGCTGGCGAAGCCCTTAAAGCGGAGCGTTCCTCTGACCAATGTGTGTGCAGACTGGATGCCGTAGGGCTCTGCGTACTTGGTGCTGTCGCGGTTGGGGAAGCCCTCCAGGTTCAGACCGGGAAAGAAGTCCATCGCTACCGCGGAGTCCATTAGGGCGCCCCCTGCTGGGATGCTCAGCACCCGGTTGTCCTTGAGGAAGACGGCGGGGCTGATGGTGTTCAGAAGCACTCCGTATGGACTCCAGCTGAACTTGTAGCGAAGGGGATTATCCGAGCACTCGGGGGCGGGAAGACCGCCACAGAATGAGCTGTACGACTCCACGGCGCACCCGTCGGCCTTGCCTCGGTCGATGCACTCCATGGCCAGCATGTGGTCGATGCCCGGGTCCAAACCCATCTCGGTCACTATGGTGACGCCCGCCTCCTCAGCGCTGTGCTGCAGCTCCTTCAAGGTGGGAGCCAGATAGCTGGCTGTCACCATGTTGACCTTCCTCTTGATGCAGTGCTTGGCTATTTGTGGGTGGAAGGCGTACGGCAGCAGGCTGATGACCAAGTCATGGTCTCTGACCAGAGCGTCCAGATGTCCCTCTTGACTGGTGACATCCAGCATGACAGGTATTGTGTTGGGGTACTTGGCCGCAAGCTCCTCCGCCTGGTGCAACAGCACTGACGCAACAGTGACCTGCGTCCCTTTGTCTCGGGTCAGGTACTCGATGACAGGACCAGACACGTATCCCGCACCCAGGAGGAGAACACGCTTCATTCCGCTTTTACTCATGATTTGAGCTCGCTCCCTACTTTCCCGGAGATTCTCAATGTATTCAAACTTCGGTGTAAGCTTTCCGTTGGAAGCGATGACAGCGTCTCTGACTTGGGGGCTGAAATTCTCTTCTTCCAGGGGCCTGGTAGCATCAGACGGCAGCATCTCCCATATGTAAGGGAACAGGCGATCTCCAAAGTACTCCGTGGCATCGATGGGAAGCTGTGCAGGTAAGTTATCAATTGAACACATGAGGATCCCATTGCCCTCCACGCTGTCGTGGTCGATGTGCTGGTCGGCATCGTACATACAGAAAGGTCTGTCTATGGTGGTGCACTCGGCCATGAACTCGATAGAGCCCCCCGTGTCCGCGGATATGTCACAAATGGCTAGCAGTTTGTGCGGTAGCTCCGGACAGCCGTTGGTGAATGCAGAGGTTTTTCTCCTTATCAGTTTCTGTGCGTCCAGGCGGCGGAGGAGTCGTGGTGTGTGAGGAGGATCCCAAAAAATCCCGTTGATCAGGCACGTCGTGTACGGTGCCACACTGGTGCTGAAGTTGGAGGTGTACCGCTCCGGGTGGTGTTCATATTCTAGTGGGTCATAAATGCCATCGCTCTTCCTCGTGAGATGATGGTGCCGACTCAGGACCGTGGCGTACACTTTAGTCACGTCTCCAGCTCGAGAGACGTCTTTCAACTCAAGAGGTTCAACATATTCAACGGGGAGCTCGTTGATGATGTCCTGGGCGCCTTTCGAGACGTTGCCCGTGCCAGTAAAACAAAACGTGACCGGGCCAATCGACTTCGGCATGTGTCCCATGGAGATCTCGTACCCACAATCCCTCACGGCCAGGATGGCCTGGCAGACATTCCTGTAGTTGTGAGCCATGCCGATATGCATGAAAGGGGTGTGGTGCCCGAGTGCGAGGAAGCGCAATCCTAAGCCGTGCAGTATATTAATCATTCCTGCAACGCCAGCCCACTGGCCGAACGCCACAATACGGAACCCGTTAGCATCAACCATCTTCTCGTAGTCGATCAGACGCACTTCTTTCTTCAGGAGGTCGTCCAGGAGTCCCATGTTCTCTGGCTGTGCTTTGATGGTGTGGGAGAAGAAAGCGTATGTTTTCTTGGGGTAGACCAGTTCTTCTGGGGGCCGTTTCACACCGATGATAAATGTGGCTTCTGAAATGTCCTCTTGAATGATGGCGCCTGCTTTCTCATAATACCTCTGGTTAATAGCCCTTCTGTTAGACGGCTGGATCAATACCTTATGCCCGGCGTGGATGAGCTCCTTGACATGTCGCGGTGCCAGTGGGGCCCTCCTCTCCCACGGGTTGATGTCCTCCCGGCGGATGGCCATGACACGCTCATGATGCTCATAGCGCCGTTGGCTACCGAGGCAGGCTCTCGTTGTTCTGCTCTGGTGACGTAGGAGTCTGAGCATATAATAACAATGTTCCTAAACAATATTATTTGGAGGGGATGACCAATCAGAACCTAAGTGATGTCTGCCTGTGTGATCCAGGAATGGCTTTGGGTGACTATGAGCAGAATCTAAATCCCGAAATCGTGTTCAGAGGTTAGAGGTTCTTGAAGGTAGAATCTTAGAATTGGTTATGTCATCACGTGAGGTAACCATTAGTCAATCATGCCCAAATATGGAGTTCCGTGGTCATACAATAACGCCAAGTCATCGAAGATGTATATGACATATTATATATGAAAAATAAAATAAATAAAGAATCTAATAATTTCCATACATGAAAACGAAACTTTTAAGAAGTAGTGAAAATATCAGATCCACAAGCTTTCAATGCAGCTTGAAGCGACGCGTAGAGAGCATTTAGATCTGCTATTTTCACTTTAGTTTGGGTCCCGGGCATCTAATTGTCTAATTTCTCTTTTGGGTAAATGTTGTGTCAAACCATGTGACTCCCATTGGAAATGCATTGTGAGCAGTCAATAAGTCAATAAGTCTCATACAACAAGCATACATCAATCTGTTGTGAAGGTGTGAGTCGGGCCTTAGGCCTGACTCACACCTTCATTTGTGTTGTATGAGGGGGTGGGGGGCAGTCGAAACACAGCCGAAAGCCGTACAACACAAAGGTTGTGTCAAACCATGTGACTTCCATTGGAAATGCATTGGGGCAAGATGTAAACAAACCCTTTCATACATCTAGCATGCATCAATGTTGTATGCTAGATGCGAAGGTGTGAGTCGCCCCTTAGCAGTAGCACACATAACAAGGTGTGAGTCGCCCCTTAGCAGTAGCACACATAACAAGGTGTGAGTCGCCCCTTAGCAGTAGCACACATAACAAGGTGTGAGTCGCCCCTTAGCAGTAGCACACATAACAAGGTGTGAGTCGCCCCTTAGCAGTAGCACACATAACAAGGTGTGAGTCGCCCCTTAGCAGTAGCACACATAACAAGGTGTGAGTCGCCCCTTAGCAGTAGCACACATAACAAGGTGTGAGTCGCCCCTTAGCAGTAGCACACATAACAAGGTGTGAGTCGCCCCTTAGCAGTAGCACACATAACAAGGTGTGAGTCGCCCCTTAGCAGTAGCACACATAACAAGGTGTGAGTCGCCCCTTAGCAGTAGCACACATAACAAGGTGTGAGTCGCCCCTTAGCAGTAGCACACATAACAAGCCTATTGGCAGCGTGCACAGAATCAATCAGCACGACGCAGGCTGAGGAAGTTCACGTTTCAGATGGTCAGCGCATCACTGTCCATTGGTGGTCAGGTGACTTATTGATTGAACATCACATCACACAGGGCTAACTGAACATCAATTACTATTGACATGATGACATATGCCTCGAGGAAAATCCCACCGTTTGTCGTCTTGAGAGGCCAAATATAAGGTATATCCTGTTTGGATGAAGTAGATGTATATGAGATATGTCTCTCTCTTGTCTCACTGCCTCATGAAGCCAATTAATCGAACAATCACGAATCAAGTTTATATACATAGCCTACTGTACATGGAAAGACCCAGCATTACCTTTTCTTTTTGAGGGGTGCTAGGCCCTCCTGTATTCAGCCATTAGTGAACATTAAATCCCATTGACAATGAATGGAAAGTTTTACAGTAGGCTATAGTGTCTGAGCAAATCGGCTATTTTTGTCTTACAAACATTATATTCCCATTGACAATGAATGGAGAATTTGACGCCATAGTGTCGGCTTAGTGTCTATTTTTAAGGGGCGCTAGCCCCGTCTATTAACATCTTTTGTCCCCGCCCGTCTCAAGTTTTGCCATTGATGATGAACGGAGAAATGACGTCGGAATTCCGCTAAATATGACATATATTAAACATCAAACCATTAAAGGCCATTGACATTGAAGGGACAATTTACGTCATATGTAAACGAGCAAATCAGCTAACCAATCACAGGCAACAGGCATTCTGATTGGCCAATGGCCAGTATGAGATGATGCATGATGATGTGTGATGCAGAGTAATCTAGTAAGAGAGTAATGACACTCCCGTTGACTCTCATTGTAACAATGGAATGAGGAAGTGCTCATTCTATCCCAATGGAATAGTTCCAGCCCAGCCATAGGAGCAATGTTTGGAACTATCGCCCATAGGCACCCGCTTTGCGGCGAGATCAAAGCGTGTCACCACTCTCTTACTAGATTACTCTGGTATGATGATAAGAGCTGATAATTCTTCTAAATATGACGTAAATTAAACATCAAAACATTAAACACCATTGACAATTTGACATTGAAGGGAAACATTAAATATTATTTATATAATATATATTTAATGGTTTTTTTAAAACATTGTATCATGGCTAAATGATAACATAAATTGATGTACAAGAGCGCCCCTCATTTCACACGGGTGTGATTTTTTTAATTATAGTCAACTAAATCGATTTGTCTGATTAAGAACTTAAGCTCGGTCTTATACTATGTCATACAACAGTGTTGTACAAAAATGCAAAAAAAAGCCAAACTACAACCTCACAACGCGTTGCAATGTGACAAGGAGCTTGAAGTTGTTTACCTATAATGATTTGGAAATATAATTCGATTCAAATCTATACATTTAGGGGTTTTTTTTATCAACTAACTCAAATAACTATTGTAACAGGGTGGGATTTGATTCCTAGTAACAGGGTGGGATTTGATTCCTACCGTGTCGGTGTCGTCCTCTTGCTTCTGGGTCTTCTGCATGACTCGGAACTCATAGTCGGCTCTGTAGTGGTCCTGGAAGGGACAGCGATGCATGTGTTAGCCACTATGCTACGAACCAAAACATGTGACACACAGCTGACCTGTCCTATCGCAGTGGGTATAGTGTAACGGAGAACGCAGCCTTCTCCAATACAGTAGTATGTGTGCATGTGTGCGTCTGTCAGAACCAGGGGGGATTGAGAGTTTAAAAAAACATATAGGCCTAAATAAAATGTTCCATCATATTCACTGAGCATAATGAATTGGATATGAACTCTCTCATGGCAGCTGATTTCAATCTAAAAGTTGAGTCAGTGAGGGTAACCCACTGGTCTGTTGGTGAGAGAGAGAGAGAGAGAGAGAGAGAGAGAGACACACACACACGCACGCACGCACGCACGCACGCACGCACGCACGCACGCACGCACGCACGCACGCAGACAGACAGACAGACAGACAGACAGACAGACAGACAGACAGACAGACAGACAGACAAAGAGTAAACTGTAATTGCAGCTGTGAGCATCTTGTCATGAGGAGAGCGAGGTGAGCAGAGGAGAGGAGAGGAGAGCGAGGGGAGGAGAGGAGAGGAGAGGAGGCGTGAGCCGCAGGCTGTGAGTCAAGCAGCCTCCATGTCAACTCAAGCAGTCATCAGCGGCCACAAACAACAGCTACAGTTTAGGTGTTCAGAGCCCACACTAATGATGGGGTTCAGAAGGACAGCAGCATTATATTAGTCTGTATGACGAGTCCACAGACTAAGACAAAAGGCATGAAGCGAGGCAAGTAAAAAAATATCAAACGAAACCAAGCATTACATAACAGCACGCCTCGCAATACTGCGTTCAAAGGGAAGTAAAAGACAAGTAATGGCATTATAAAAGCGCAAGGATAGCTGTCATCATAAAAGTCCAAGGATAGCTATTAAAAGGGGCACTTCGCTAACTGTCAAGCTCATCTTCATAATTGGTCATCGCTAATGCTCATTCTAAGATGCCATCATGTCTGTCTACCCACTCCGTCTCAGGGCTGTGGAGGGTTTCCTTTTCCAGGCAGGAGAAAGGCTGTAGTTTTTATAGCTTGGAATTCCCACCGAATATGTCACTGGTAGACAGGTTTCTGAACTGTCTATGCCCTCCTCTGAGACACAGAGTGAGTAGACAGAAATCATACTCTTATAATGAACATTATGTCCGATATTTCATATTCCATCCTAATTGGCTAACATTGGCTTTCAAAGTTTGCAGGATTGGCCCTTTTGAAACAAAAAGCCTCAAATCATCCAATTGCCATCAATGGTGTAAGAACAAATGGCACTTTTTCTAGTTTACTCTGATCGCTCTGCCAAATGCTTAAATTGTACAAATCAGGGCTTTCTTGAACAGAGCAGACAGGAGAGCATTACAATATTCACGCCGGCCAGCTGGTATTAAAAGCAAGCGTTTTGCATCACTTTGGCAGAGAAATGGCCGGAACTTGGCAATTTCTTTTAATGACACAAAGCTGTGTGGGTGACATAATTGATGTGGCTTTTTATTGCTGGATGTGAAAACTGCCAAGCAGCTCTCTCTGGGATGTGGTGCCAACAACCAGTACTTCTGTTTATTTGTAGGAAGTTATAATTTGTCTATGTGTTCGTGTTTATTAAGTAGGAAGTTATACTTCATCCATGTGCTAATGCTTATTCATAGGGAATTATAATGAATCCATGTATTATCAATAATTATTATTATCGTCAAAACAATAAGTTCATGTGTCAAAGAGGCTTATACAGTAACATCGGGGTGAAACTGAAACTTCCCCATCCATCCATTTTTATCTTCTTATTATCGGCTAACAGAGGTAATCCCAGACGTCCCTTTACCAGGCCACATTAGCTACTTCTAACTGGGAAATCGCGAGGCGTTCCTAGGCCAGAGTGGGGATATAATCCCTGGTCCTTTGGCTGCCCCATCGTCTCTTCACAGAGGCATCCATACTAGATGCCAGAACCACCTCCTTTCCACTTAAAGGAGCAGCTGCAGCCTGCTCTACTTCAAATCCCTAATAGGTTGCTTAATTCTCACCATTCTTACCATATCCCTATGGGACATCCTGAAAAAACTAATTAACTAATTCAGACATATCCACAACCTTGTTCTTTTAGTCATGACCAAAACCAGACGATCATTCAGTTGTCCTTGTATAATACGTAGGTATCCGCAAAGACAACCTCCTTTGCTGGAGAGAACGTGTTCATTAAAAAGCATCCGAGACATTACTTGTTAAGGTGATAGGGGCTGTATGGAGTGAGTAGCCAGATATAGCTGATGTTCTCTTGGGCAAGCCTAGGGAGCATCATTAGTTATGGAATTACAGCACGGTTTGACAACCTGCATGCACAAAACAGCTATGAAGGTAATAGGTTCTAAAGACCTAGCGCCCATACAGTCCGTATGAGCAGGCA
>NC_136808.1:60325094-60332594 GCF_951216825.1 Electrona antarctica | reverse complement strand
AAAAAAAAAAAAAAAACGTTTTTCTCCTCTGGTGAAAAGCTGGAATTTGCGCGATGGCAGTCTCTCAGTCAAATCTGGTCACATATATAAACTGGAATAAATAGCCAGATGAGCTTTAACATGCTAATGGGGTGGACGGTAACTCGAGCCTGATTTATGCATGGCCGATCACCTGTCAAAAATACAACACGTTGTGGTGCGACATGCGAAATAGAGGGAATGTCAGAGACACAAACACAGGTGTTGGAGTCAGAGATGTTTGCGGTCGATCCATTAAAGCAGTGGTTCGCAAACAGTGGCTCGGGACCTATTTGTGGGCCACAGACCAATGTTTATGGGTTATGACTAGAGTAAAAAAAACACATTTTCTTTCCCTACATTAAAAACACACATAAATAAAATAAAACTATTATAAAAATAATAATTTAATGATTATTAAAACAAACAAATCGAAGAAATTCCATGAATAAAATAATAATAATAATTAATAATTAATAGCCGATCTACAAGCTTGCAATATTTTAGATATTAGATATTTTCACTAGTTTGGGCCCCAAACTCCCGGGCAAACGTCTAATCTCTCTTTTGGGTCTCGACCTTACAGGTTTTGGAATCACTGCTTTAATTTTGAAATGCTATTTTTGAAAAGTCGAAGAACGACTGACATAGAAACATAGCTTTTTCAGAAAACTGTCAGGATGTAGAAGACATTTTTAGAATCTGATCTCAGGTCAAAATGGGTTAATTGTCTGGCGTACTATTATGGGAGGTCCCAAAATATATGACACCCCAGATAAGGGGGCGGGGTCGGGACAATTTGAACCCCATCATTTTCTGACAGTTTGGTCCCTAGAATAGCCAAAACAGCAACACAAAAAAATCCATTTTAGCAAAGAAATCCTACGGAAGTACACCTCGTACCACACGAAAGAATGCAAGTCCACATGTGTTTCATCAGGTAGGCCTATTCATCAATGGTGATACAAAATGGATAATTTTGTGCGTGTCGCATCTCATTTCAGCTCAACATGTGTTTAGGGAGTTGAGAAGGTGTGGTCTAGCTCACCTCCTCCTCCTCGAAGCCCGTCAGGTCCCAGATGTAGTTCAGTCTCATCTGCCTCCTCTTCCAGTGTTCCATGAAGATCACAGCTGCACACACACACACACACACACACACACACACACACACACACACACACACACACACACACACACACACACACACACACACACACACACACACACACACACACACACACACACACACACACACACACACACACACACACACACACACACACACACACACACACACACACACACACACACACACACACACGTTAAAATGACCGGCTTAGAGTATACCGATAGAGTATGTGCGTGTGCAACACCCAACTGATCACTACATACATTACTGTAGAGCTTTGCACCAATTTATAACAGATAGCAGATCTACAAGCTCGAGCTTGTAGGTCTGCTATTTTTCAGATGCACTGAGGCTGTTGCTGCCGTCCATCCTACAGTTTCCTAAAGCATCATTTATACTTATTCATAAATCTACATATTGTGATGTTGTGTTGCTTCATATAATAGCCTAATAATAATTAAAATAACAAAACATATTCAATACATCATTTTACCAAAAGACCTTAATGGCCGACATGTATATAGGCTCACGTAAACCTTTTGATAGTTGTCATTGTGACAGTATTCTAAAGGTCAGTGGCGTGCACAGACATTTAGAGGGGCAGGTGCTCAAGTTAAAAAAGGGCACCTTGTGCAGCGCGTGGAACCGGCCGGTTGCCTTAATCCATTTTGGGCGGGAACCCCTTTTGGTGTTAGCATTATGTTATGCTTTAGCTATTGAAAAATAGCAGATCTACAAGCTCATAGCGCGCCACCGAGTGGCGCGCTATGAACTTGTAGGTCTTTTTTTTTTTTTTTTTCCAAAAGGGCACATTGCCAAAAGGGCAGGGGGTGCTCTAGCACCCCCTAGTGTCTATCTGTGCACGCCACTGCTAAAGGTGACAAACAGACGCTATAGCTGTAGACTGTGATCTCTCTCTTCTCTCCGGTCCTTCTGCAGAGAACAGATGGCACTGGCAGGACATCAGACAAGAGGAGGAGGGAAGTGTTTGTGCATGTACATTATGCCAGTGGGCGTGTATTCACCCTCTTTGGTACTATTAACCCAGAAGCCATTGGCCCTGGTAGCGCGACAGATTGTGTGTGTGCATTTGTGGCATTTAAAAGGCCAAATTCAAGGATGGCCAAGGGACACAAATGAGGCCCCTGGCCTGCACAGTACAATCCTCAGTGTTAATTCAACTCTGAAAGTGTAGTGAGGATTTTACTCTGCAGTTTGGAGAGGTGCAGGGTTACATAAACAGTCCTAGGCAGTTTGGAGAGGTGCAGGGTTACATAAACAGTCCTAGGCAGTTTGGAGAGGTGCAGGGTTACATAAACAGTCCTAGGCAGTTTGGAGAGGTGCAGGGTTACATAAACAGTCCTAGGCAGTTTGGAGAGGTGCAGGGTTACATAAACAGTCCTAGGCAGTTTGGAGAGGTGCAGGGTTACATAAACAGTCCTAGGCAGTTTGGAGAGGTGCAGGGTTACATAAACAGTCCTAGGCAGTTTGGAGAGGTGCAGGGTTACATAAACAGTCCTAGGCAGTTTGGAGAGGTGCAGGGTTACATAAACAGTCCTAGGCAGTTTGGAGAGGTGCAGGGTTACATAAACAGTCCTAGGCAGAGAGGCCGAGCAGCTCAGATGCTTTTATATATAAAAGCAAACTGTTTTCTAAAGTAAAAGCGACTAAACTGCTCGTATTTGAACGACGTGGGTTGCCAGTTGCCACTGGCTGGGACTGGGAATATTATCCTCCCAGAGACGCATAATATTAACTACGATTTTGTTTTCTGCCTCTACGCCTAATGAAGCATACCCGTGAGGTGTGAATGCTTTATATATATATATATATATATATATATATATTTCGTGCACGTCCAGGTGGGGGAGGGGCTGCATGGTAGGCAAGATATAATATGCAAAACATATTCGTGGGGGATCGTTTGGGGATACCGTTTGCGCTTCAGCCAGTCAATCAGTGAGATAATAACACGCAGCTGAGTGATCAGCGAACGGCCCGGCACATCAAAGGCAGAGTCTCACAGCTGTACAGAGTTGCTAATGCAGTGGTCCCCAAAGTGGGGTCCGGGGACCCCCAGGGGTACTTGAGGGAGTTCCAGGGGGGGACCCAGCTAGATGATAATTTGGAACCAAATGGACCCTTATGGGTCTGTAACTAAGAGTGTACAAATGGAACCAAATGGACCCGTTAGGGTTGTACGCTCTCAGAGTTAAATTAGCATTGATTTTATAATATAAATATTGGGGATCGCAGATATAGAAATGCTATTAAATGGGGGTCCGTAGACTAATGCATGTCAAATTGGGGGTCCTTGAAATTTAAAAAAATCACTGCTAGAGACATAAAAATCTTCTCTTATAGAGGGGTCCCTGGCATATCTTTTGGGAGACCATGGGTTGTGTACCATTGGTGAGAGAGGGGGTTTTGGTAGAGGTTTGGGTTGTGTACCATTGGCGAGAGAGGGGGTTTTGGTAGAGGTTTGGGTTGTGTACCATTGGAGAGAGAGGGGGTTTTGGTAGAGGTTTGGGTTGTGTACTATTGGCGAGAGAGGGGGTTTTGGTAGAGGTTTGGGTTGTGTACCATTGGAGAGAGAGGGGGTTTTGGTAGAGGTTTGGGTTGTGTACCATTGGCGAGAGAGGGGGTTTTGGTAGAGGTTTGGGTTGTGTACCATTGGCGAGAGAGGGGGTTTTGGTAGAGGTTTGGGTTGTGTACCATTGGAGAGAGAGGGGGTTTTGGTAGAGGTTTGGGTTGTGTACCATTGGAGAGAGAGAGGGGGTTTTGGTAGAGGTTTGGGTTGTGTACCATTGGAGAGAGAGGGGGTTTTGGTAGAGGTTTGGGTTGTGTACCATTGGAGAGAGAGGGGGTTTTGGTAGAGGTTTGGGTTGTGTACCATTGGCGAGAGAGAGAGGGTTTTGGTAGAGGTTTGGGTTGTGTACCATTGGAGAGAGAGGGGGTTTTGGTAGAGGTTTGGGTTGTGTACCATTGGAGAGAGAGGGGGTTTTGGTAGAGGTTTGGGTTGTGTACCATTGGAGAGAGAGGGGGTTTTGGTAGAGGTTTGGGTTGTGTACCATTGGCGAGAGAGGGGGTTTTGGTAGAGGTTTGGGTTGTGTACCATTGGAGAGAGAGGGGGTTTTGGTAGAGGTTTGGGTTGTGTACCATTGGAGAGAGAGGGGGTTTTGGTAGAGGTTTGGGTTGTGTACCATTGGAGAGAGAGGGGGTTTTGGTAGAGGTTTGGGTTGTGTACCATTGGAGAGAGAGGGGGTTTTGGTAGAGGTTAGGGTTGTGTACCATTGGAGAGAGAGGGGGTTTTGGTAGAGGTTTGGGTTGTGTACCATTGGAGAGAGAGGGGGTTTTGGTAGAGGTTTGGGTTGTGTACCATTGGAGAGAGAGAGGGGGTTTTGGTAGAGGTTTGGGTTGTGTACCATTGGAGAGAGAGAGGGGGTTTTGGTAGAGGTTTGGGTTGTGTACCATTGGAGTAAGAGAGGGGGTTTTGGTAGAGGTTTGGGTTGTGTACCATTGGAGAGAGAGGGGGTTTTGGTAGAGGTTTGGGTTGTGTACCATTGGCGAGAGAGGGGGTTTTGGTAGAGGTTTGGGTTGTGTACCATTGGAGAGAGAGGGGGTTTTGGTAGAGGTTTGGGTTGTGTACCATTGGAGAGAGAGGGGGTTTTGGTAGAGGTTTGGGTTGTGTACCATTGGCGAGAGAGAGGGTTTTGGTAGAGGTTTGGGTTGTGTACCATTGGAGAGAGAGGGGGTTTTGGTAGAGGTTTGGGTTGTGTACCATTGGCGAGAGAGGGGGTTTTGGTAGAGGTTTGGGTTGTGTACCATTGGCGAGAGAGAGGGGGTGGGGAGTATAGCCCACATACGGTATAGACCCATGGAAGACCCTGCGGTCAATGAGGTTTATCGGGTTTAATGTCGCGTGACGGCCTTAAGCCATGCAAGCCAATGAAGCCATGCAAGCGGCCATGCAAGTGCACTTGAGATCAAATTGATATTTTTTTCCTGTGTGCAATTCCATCTTCCCTCGGGGGCTCCACCGTTCCAACACCTTCGCCCCGCCGCAGCAGGGATACCATGGTGGTCTTCTGAATATCGATTAGCTTCGCTTACACAAGATTTAAATTCCACTCACACCTCACGGGTGTACGCTTCATTAGGCATAGAGGCAGAAAACAAAATCGTAGTTAATATTATGCGTCTCTGGGAGGATAATATTCCCAGTCCCAGCCAGTGGCAACTGGCAACCCACGTCGTTCAAATACGAGCAGTTTAGTCGCTTTTACTTTAGAAAATAGTATTCTGGTAGCGAACAATGTTCCTTACATTACACAGGTGCATGTGTTTGGTCCGATGTACTAAGTCTACAGTCTTGTCATGAGTCCCAAAACCCAAAACCCAATCCTAAACCTAACGAAGCCACAGGTTAGTTTTTTTTTTTTTTTATGTTTTTTTGTGGCTTTTGCCTTTATGTTTTTTATAGAGGGGGTGACATGCAGTAAAGGCCGTCGGGATCGGGAGTCGAACCCGCGGCACACTGCCAGACTGGATTATCAGCCAAGGTGCCTGGACCGCTGAGCCACGGACCAGGCCAGCCACAGTTTCGTTTTAACCTGCCAGGGGTTAGTTGTAACCTGCCACGCATGTAGGGAGCCACTGGTTAGTTTTAACCTGCCACTGGATGGTTTTAACCTGCGCGCAAGTCGGGAGCCACGGGTGTCTAACCAACATATGCACCCCACATCACACAGGTTCCTATGTAATTCCCATAACGCAATCAACCAGTAGCTGGCTTTCTAGAAGTCCAATGTGAACCCAGAGAGAGTGTATGTCGTTCTGAGCGGATGGTTTTGATATCGAGATGGAACATGTAACTGCTGTGTTCCTCCTCCTCACCCCAGAGAGCCATGAAGATGGAGAAGAAAACGGTGGCGGGGTTATCGAAGAGGTGGCTGGCCCGCGCCGTGCCACACGCTGTCACCAGCTTCCAGTAGCTGCACGCGCGGTCACACAGTGGACACATGGTGATGTTGTTCCTGGCATCACAGATCTCCATGCTGAGAGGGAGAACAGAGGGAATGGCACAGGAGAGAGAGGGGGAAGGAAGGTAAAGGAGATAGTATAGAGGATGAGTACTGGTGGTGATTGAAAAAAAGAGTTCAGGCTCACTTTGGCACACCTCGAGCACGCGCACGCACGCACGTGCACCACGCACGCACGCACGCACGCACGCACGCACGCACGCACGCACGCACGCACGCACGCACGCACGCACGCACGCACGCACGCACGCACGCATCCCCAACATCATGGCACGCACGCACGCACGCCATGATGTTGGGGATTAAACAATTACCTCTAGAACATATTTACAATTAGTGTAATATCACTTATTTTTTCGATATCTCGATATATTTGGCTGACCAGTTGAAACACTTTTTGCAGAGGTTAATTCCCTTCATCATCTCAATTCACCCAAAACAGTGTGTATGCGCTGACGGTCTTTGATACACCGCTGTGTAACCATACTGCATGCTCAGCGTGCCAGCAGACACGCCAGCCTGTCGTCCATCTCTAAACAAGACAAAACACATTCCATGTTCATAACAAGACTGAAAAAGCCACACATTCCTGCGATTCAAGCAACGTGTCTATTTCATACACCTTAAAACCCATTTTGGACTGAGGTCGATAAAAATAAATAAAAAAGGCTTCTAAATCCTAAATTCTTTCTGAAAAACCCATGTTTCTATGTCAGTGGTGCTCAACCTTTTTCATGTCAAGGACCCCCAGAATTATCTCTATTGGGCCACGGACCCCCATCTCAAAATATGTAGTTCCAGGGACCCCCCAGAAGCAAATATTTTAGTTAAAAATGTTCGCTCTGAGATATATATTCAATGATTTGCGCCAAATTTTAACGATTTTTCGTTACTCGGTGGCGCGCTACGAGCTTGTAGATCTGCTATTTTTTCAATAGCTAAATTATAACATAATGTTTAAAACACCAAAAGGGGTTCCCGCTCAAAATGGGTTAAAAAAGACCACCATACAAATCAGCATGAGGGATTTTGGTGGACAAACTGTTTGACTTTGGACAGGTGGACAGGTGGACAGGTGGACAACTAAACTAAACTTTGTAACCAAGTCGTTGCTGTTGTCATCTCGAATTTACCCATCAAAGTGCTTCAACGTATAGATCAAGGATTGGTTGTTGAGCGAGCCTGTATGCACATTACCATTGACAGCCCCAATATACCATAGATTTGACTACTTGTGGGAACAGATGGTTCTCCATATTGTTCTGCTAAATTAATCAAAACAAACCATATGATTTCTCTCACAGAGAACCT
>NC_136808.1:60277495-60324894 GCF_951216825.1 Electrona antarctica | reverse complement strand
GGGGTCCCTGGCACAAAACATGCCTTTTAAGCTTTGTAAACTAACATTGAACAGGGCAGATATGACAGGGCAGTTATGACAAAGATAAACAATTAAAATGACTGACAATGAAATTAGCAGTTCTAGCCTTTCTTATTGTTTATCTTTGATTCTATACCTGCACTAGATGCGCCCAGACCTCTGTTTATGCTATAGCGTCTCATGTCTGTTGTTGTCCTGTATTGTTTGTATGTTTTAAACCACTACTCTTGCTGTATTGTTTGTATGTTTTAAACCACTACTCTTGCTGTAAACCTAATTGCCCTTCTGGGACATTAATAAAGACCTTGAACCTTGAATCTACAAGCTCACAAGAAGCCCAAAGCAGGGACTCAGGGTTGGTTAAAGTGGTTAAAAGCGCGTGGACAACAATGTGGACACAACAGTGTAAACATGACATTTCTGTTCATTTCATCCAGCTGTTTAAAGACGAACGCAAACAATTCTAACCATTATGCAAAATAACTTATCAGCCGATGAGACGATATTATGATAATAATAATTTAAATAATTTAAAGAGGTATTTCTATAATAGTTCATCTACTGTTTAACAATAGAATCACTACTACAGGAGCTGTTCCCAACGAGAATATGAATAATACTTTGTGTGATTATTTTTGGTAAATGGTGATTGCAAATAAATAATTCATGAGAGATACGAGTCGAGGGCGTATTTCATTTGGGGTTGCATTGAGATTGTTTTTTCCTGTATGGCTGCTAGGTTTGTCAAGGGTTATTTCATTAATAATTCATCTACACTGTTTCTCAAACATGCATGCAGTAGCTGGTTGCGGCCCAACTTGGGAAAGGTGTTTTAACCTTTCTGGAGGTGTTTTGATATAGCTAATATATCACACTTGTGTGAAGTGAGGGGTGCTCTTATCATACATCATCATAGAGCGTCGCAGTCCCGCCCCCTTTCATGACGACGTGAGACGCAGAAGTGAATTCCCTGTTCATTTTCTCCATAGGCTTTTCAAAAAGTATTTATTTAAAGACGTCTACGCCGCGGACAAAGCCAACTCGAGTTGTGACAAATCATGACAACAAACACAACATTTTGGACCTAACAAATAATTACAAAGAAGAAAAACAACAAAAAAAGTGTTTTCTTCTTCTTTCTAATTATTTGTTCGCCCCGAAAAATTGTGTTTGTTGTCATGATTTGTCACAACTCGAGTTGGCTTTGTACGAGGCTTAAAATGTCTATGGGGAAAATGAACGGGGAATCATTTCCTGGGCCCTGGTAGGGGGCGGGACTGCGACACTCTATACATCACATTCCGTGCTCAGCCAATCAGCCGAGCACATTCCGTGCTCATACACACAAACATCTGCCTTTTTGAGTGGTGCAAACCACTCCAACAACCAGCTTTGTTTGTATCCGTGTTTGTGTGTATATAATTTTATCCCACGATTTTGTAACCCATTTTTCACCCCTGTGTCAATTATCTAATGTGATCCTGGGCTCTACACACCCTCCGCCAACCTGGGGAGAGCAACAGACTTGAACTCATGCTTCCTTCATGCATGAGTGTCCAAGTTGCTCATTTACACCTGACAGGGGGGAGTTTCCCTGGTTGGATGGTAGCACGTGGAAGGAACACATTATTCCAACCAGTTCCTTTCCCCTCCATCATTTCCCATTCATTTTTCCATAGATGTTTCAGAAAGTATTTATTTAAAGACCTTTAAGCCTCGGACAAAGCCAACTCAGATCATGAAAATTAACTCATGACAATAAACTAAGTCTAATCTAAGTTTATTGTCATGTTTTGTCAGGAGCCGAGTTGGCTTTGTCCGAGGCTTTAAAGGTGTTTAAATAAATTCTTTGAAACGTCTATGGATGAATGGGAGATTCTCTTCTGGTGCCCTCGTCGTTCTGAAAGGGGGCGGGACTGGGACTCTCTAAGCGTCGCTTAAGTCCCGCCATAATCACTGGTTTATAAATCACAATTAGATGATCTCTCAAAGCAGAGGAAGGTGAAAGCTGTGTTTCCAGTTTATTATGTGAGACGCAGCAACAGATCAATACTGTGTTGTTATGCCTTTGCTTATTGATTGGAATTATTGGAAATGGCTGATCGATCGCATCCATGTATTGATCAACGGCTTTCTTCTCCTTACCTTCCTGTCATTGGCTTCTGCGCTCATCCCCTCGCAGTCTCCCTGTAAACACACACACACACACACACACACACACACACACACACACACACACACACACACACACACACACACACACACACACACACACACACACACACACACACACACACACACACACACACACACACACACACACACACACACACACACACACACACACACACACACACACACACACTCTTAACCATAATGAACCATATCATCCACATTCTGGGGAAACCATTCTTTATTGTTAGTGGCTGTCAGGTGCCTGAAGCGTGATAATTATATAGTACCGGTAACTACAAATTGCCATCCACGCGCTGACATGTCATGTCACGGATGCCACGCGTTGTAAGCCAATGCAGGGCAGAATCATAAGGCTATGGACCAGAGCTAATGTCAGAGTAGCAGTAGTGGCTCAGAGCCTTTGCCTGAAGGCTGAGGGCTATATATCGTGCCACCCCTTAGCCCTTATCCCTAAACTTATCTGCCATTTTTTACTTTTTTTTAAACAATTTTTAACCCACGATTTTGCAACCCATTTTTTCACCCAGTGTCAATTATTTAATGTAATCCTGGGCGCTACACTTCCTCTGCCAACCTGGGGGGGGCAGCGGACTGACCTCATGCTTCCTCCTATGCATGAGGAAACAAGGAAAGTTATTCCGACCAGTTCCCTTCCCCTCCATCAGGCGCCCCAGCTGGCCAGGGTAGGTAGTTCAGAGACCAGGATTACTGCATGTTTTTTGTGAGGGTACCTACCCTAGGGGGCACGGGGAGAACATGCAAACTCTTTCGCCAACCCGGGTATGGGCACTGATGACACGGAGGAGAGAACACGCCCCCAGCGGGAATCGAACCCAGGACCTTCTAGCTGTGAGGCGACAGCACTACCGACTGTGCCGCCGTGCCCCATTTTTGACTATTTTGAAATAGTTTCAAATTGCCGATCTACAAGCTCACAACGTGTCAATGTAGATCGACTACTTGAACTATTTAAAAAAATTGTACATGGGGTGAGGGGTGCCTGGGGTGAGGGGTGCCTGGGGTGAGGGGTGCCTGGGGTGAGGGGTGCCTGGGGTGAGGGGTGCCTGGGCTGAGGGGTGCCTGGGGTGAGGGGTGCCTCACAAGATAGTCCCCAAAGGGGGTGAGGGGTGCCTGGGGTGGCACAAGATAGGCCCCAAAGGGGGTGAGGGGGTGAGGGGTGCCTGGGGTGGCACAAGATAGGCCCCAAAAGCCTAATATCTGCCCCAGGCATGGGATATTTCCCCTTTAGGCTAAATATATTTAGGTTATATCAGCATTTAAAACACTTCATACACAAAGCATTTTCCCATTTCACACTAATGCCAAACGATCAAAACGGTTCATTTCTCGCTGTGATTAAACAGTAAAGCCCCATCTGCACAACAGTGTTGCTTACCCAAAACAACAGATCTAAAGCCAAACATAACCATCTGCAATTATTTTGGTGAGCAACACTCGCACAATGGAGTTCAATGGAGTCAATGAAGTTATCAAACAGTCCTACTACAAACCGTGCTGTGTGTGTATGTGTATGTGTATGTGTATGTGTATGTGTATGTGTATGTGTATGTGTATGTGTATGTGTGTGTGTGTGTGTGTGTGTGTGCGCGTGCGTGCGTGCGTGCGTGCGTGCGTGCGTGCGTGCGTGTGTGCGTGCGTGCGTGCGTGCGTGCGTGCGTGCGTGCGTGCGTGCGTGCGTGCGTGCGTGCGTGCGCAGGGGGTACTCACATCATGCAGCGGGTACGCAGAAGTGTAAACAGCGTTGCCTAGGAGACTGGTTATGCCTGTGAAAGAACAAGAGGTTTTCATCCCAGTAGGTCAGTAGATCTCAACCTTCATGGACCTCTGGACCACCAGCAGAGTTCAGTAGATCTCAACCTTCATGGACCTCTGGACCACCAGCAGAGTTCAAACAATCCTCAAACCAGTGGCGTATTCAGGAATTACATTTTGGGCAGGAAAAAACGTTGCGCCCCCCCCACACTGAATGTGTCAAACTGACATATTGAGCCTATGACACAGTGTGGCTTCCCCCAAGTAGGCTACCTTCACATTCAGTAGATCCTGTGATCTTCTGTGGCCAGATGTAATTTCCTGGGGTATATTAGGACTATAGTAAATAATAAAAAAATTAATCGCCATAATATTTTGTAAAGAAATACCTATTTAGCCCCATGCTTGAATGCCCCCGCCCCCTGTCAAAAACCTCTAAAATCCCTAAAACGAAAGAAAGCAGCAAATGAAGAAAAATTAACACTCATCTTTTACTTTCTCTAATAACAACCTAAAACATGAACCTTGGTTTTGAAAAAACTAAAGTTGTCCTTTAACATTACTGATATTAAAGCCAGATTTGCTTGTGGACCAATGTCGCTCACCGAAAATAGTAGATAATAGTAGAATAGTACCGTTATAATAGTACAGTAGGTACAACACATGACATTCAAATACTAGAAGCTTGACACTTTTTTAAGATTTTTAGCCTAGTTTTGTGAAGACACATAGCCCTACTAGTCGGAGTTTCCAAACTGCATTTAAGCCCCACTGGGGGGCAAACAGAGCCCTACAGTACTGGCACATTGATAACTACCCTACAAACAGAGCCCTACAGTACTGGCACATTGATAACTACCCTACAAACAGACCCCTACAGTACTGGTACATTGATAACTACCCTACAAACAGACCCCTACAGTACTGGCACATTGATAACTACCCTACAAACAGACCCCTACAGTACTGGCACATTGATAACTACCCTACAAACAGACCCCTACAGTACTGGCACATTGATAACTACCCTATAGACCCCTACAGTACTGGCACATTGATAACTACCCTACAAACAGACCCCTACAGTACTGGCACATTGATAACTACCCTACAAACAGACCCCTACAGTACTGGCACATTGATAACTACCCTACAAACAGACCCCTACAGTACTGGCACATTGATAACTACCCTATAGACCCCTACAGTACTGGCACATTGATAACTACCCTACAAACAGAGCCCTACAGTACTGGCACATTGATAACTACCCTACAAACAGACCCCTACAGTACTGGCACATTGATAACTACCCTATAGACCCCTACAGTACTGGCACATTGATAACTACCCTACAAACAGAGCCCTACAGTACTGGTACATTGATAACTACCCTACAAACAGAGCCCTACAGTACTGGCACATTGATAACTACCCTACAAACAGACCCCTACAGTACTGGCACATTGATAACTACCCTACAAACAGAGCCCTACAGTACTGGCACATTGATAACTACCCTACAAACAGAGCCCTACAGTACTGGTACATTGATAACAACCCTACAAACAGAGCCCTACAGTACTGGCACATTGATAACTACCCTACAAACAGACCCCTACAGTACTGGTACATTGATAACTACCCTACAAACAGACCCCTACAGTACTGGCACATTGATAACTACCCTACAAACAGACCCCTACAGTACTGGCACATTGATAACTACCCTACAAACAGAGCCCTACAGTACTGGTACATTGATAACAACCCTACAAACAGAGCCCTACAGTACTGGCACATTGATAACTACCCTACAAACAGACCCCTACAGTACTGGTACATTGATAACTACCCTACAAACAGACCCCTACAGTACTGGTACATTGATAACTACCCTACAAACAGAGCCCTACAGTACTGGTACATTGATAACTACCCTACAAACAGAGCCCTACAGTACTGGTACATTGATAACTACCCTACAAACAGACCCCTACAGTACTGGCACATTGATAACTACCCTACAAAAAGACCCCTACAGTACTGGCACATTGATAACTACCCTACAAACAGACCCCTACAGTACTGGTACATTGATAACTACCCTACAAACAGACCCCTACAGTACTGGTACATTGATAACTACCCTACAAACAGAGCCCTACAGTACTGGCACATTGATAACTACCCTACAAAAAGACCCCTACAGTACTGGTACATTGATAACTACCCTACAAACAGACCCCTACAGTACTGGCACATTGATAACTACCCTACAAACAGAGCCCTACAGTACTGGCACATTGATAACTACCCTACAAACAGACCCCTACAGTACTGGCACATTGATAACTACCCTATAGACCCCTACAGTACTGGCACATTGATAACTACCCTACAAACAGAGCCCTACAGTACTGGTACATTGATAACTACCCTACAAACAGAGCCCTACAGTACTGGTACATTGATAACTACCCTACAAACAGAGCCCTACAGTACTGGTACATTGATAACTACCCTACAAACAGAGCCCTACAGTACTGGCACATTGATAACTACCCTACAAACAGACCCCTACAGTACTGGTACATTGATAACTACCCTACAAACAGAGCCCTACAGTACTGGCACATTGATAACTACCCTACAAACAGACCCCTACAGTACTGGCACATTGATAACTACCCTACAAACAGACCCCTACAGTACTGGCACATTGATAACTACCCTATAGACCCCTACAGTACTGGCACATTGATAACTACCCTACAAACAGAGCCCTACAGTACTGGTACATTGATAACTACCCTACAAACAGAGCCCTACAGTACTGGCACATTGATAACTACCCTACAAACAGACCCCTACAGTACTGGTACATTGATAACTACCCTACAGTGTGGGCTGTAGCGTTTTCTCTGAGCTCTATTATTCTATTATTAGCTCTATTATTAGCCACATCTAATCTAACCATCAAATCAAATAAATAAAGACTGTAAATAGGATTGTGTTACTGCATGAGATAAAAAGCAGGTGTTCTTGTGGTGGGCTGTCCCTTTTCATTAGGACCCCATTTTTACAGCATTAGCACCAGCTTTAACGATTCTGCTCGCTGGTGTTTCAACCCGTCAATCAATGCTGTCAGGTCCGGTTTATGTACAAAGAGCATGTTACATGTGGGACTTCTGGGAAAAGTATTCAAAGATGGAGGGCGAATGAAGCTAAATACTTTGGCAATGAACTGCATTATATTGTGAATTGTAAACAGAGGAATTCATTTTCATTGTATGTATGAGGATGTGTGTCTTGTGTTAAACTGCTCACCCATGGCGAATTTGGCTCTGGTGCAGCGAGTCCTTTTCAACACTTCATACACCTGATGTGATGCGACAGAAACACACAATGTTAACCACAATACGACACACGACACGACACACCTTAACTTTCAACCAGGCCGGTGTCCCTAATTTGGCATATCATTATAATATAGGTGGGGTGAAAAATCAATTTAAAAAATATGAGCTTGTAGTTTCACTATTATTGAAACAGCGCTTAAAAGAATACTTTCAACATTATCCTCATATAATGGTCCTATAATTAAATTAATTATTCAGTATAATGGCACAATGTATACTGTACTCACTCAGTGTAGCACCTTTTAAATTCACTTCTGACCATGTGCTCTGCCCTCAACCAGCAGACCCTCTCTGTGCTAAAATTCATTTTTTCTGTATTGAAAATGTTCCAAATCGTGACTGTGTGTATCCGAGTCCTGTTACAACCCCACTCATAATAATAATACTATCACTAATATATAACATCACATTAATTATTCACCATGAGTTGAGTTCTGTGAATATCACTCCCTTCCCCTTGTGAGACGTGGTATGAACAGAATGAAGGGAAGCAGCTGGCTGAGCACTGCTCCAATCTCTACAGTAATGGGACTTTATTGACGTTTCTGCTTGTGAGCGAACAGCCTGGGACTCATATTACGGCACACATTGACACGGTCATTCCAATAACGCCCAATCAATACCACGACATAATCGTTAATTAACCATCTCATTTGGAAGCGGTGTGTGTGTGTGTGTGTGTGTGTGTGTGTGTGATTCATAACACTAGTTATAAATATTTATTCTTATGCATAACTACTAATACGCGTTTTTTTACTACTAGTAACACGGTTTATTAAGCATTATGAGTGCTAGTCATAATACATTAAAAGCTCAAAGGAACAGCACATTCTAACTACAAAGTAAGACTTTACTTAAAGTTTGGTCATAATGCATTATAATCATGTCGCGCGTGTGCGTGCGTGCGTGCGTGCGTGCGTGCGTGCGTGCGTGCGTGCGTGTGTGATCCAGTACTTACGAGGGAGCTCCTGGTTTTACTGTCAAAGAATTTGTCTCTGTCAGAAAGATCGAACCTGGAAACAAAGAACAAGTCAGAGCTGTGGTTGACATTATATAAAAAAGTTTATATTTTAATAAAAATAATAGATTTGAATATTTCAATAAAAATACAATATAAAATAGCAAAAATAGCAGATCTACAAACTAATACTCTAGATAGCCTAAAATAACTTTCTACTTCTAGAAATAACAATATAATGCTGTCATCTACATGCATCAAAAAGAAAAGAAGCAGAGGAGCGGGGGGGGGGTCTTCCTCCAACCAGAATTGATTTAATGTCAAAAGACCACAGATAACCTCATTGGCCGAAACCAGCAAAGTCTCTGATGACTGTCTTGGGAACCACAGCACTGATCAATAGTGAGATTTCCCACTTTTAGGTGTTTAATTGCACGTCTCCTTTTAGCGCCACAGTGTACAGTGTTTGTTTGTATGTTGTTGTTGTACTGTGTGCTGTGTACAGTGCTGTGCTAACGAATTACCCCTATCGGGATTCATAAAGGTGTTTATCGAGTTGTGGTCCCCCTGAGCAGATCGCCCATGTCAAACGTTTCAACAAATGGAAAAAAGAACCTGTGTTCCAATGGATACAATATAGTTACTATTTAGAAACGTGCTAGAAACAAGCTTCGATATTCATAAAACCCACAGACACACTTAACCACTTTCAGTTTAAAATGTTTCAAAAAATAGCATATCTCTAAAAGCTTAAAGCGTGTCACTTTTTGTATTACTATTTTTTGGGGAATTAAGTGCAGGAACAAATGGGCCCGGGCTCGGCTTCCCTTCCAGGATAGGAGAGATCAGCTATTTTTGAAAAATGCTTGTAGATGTGCAATTTTTTATACTTGTGTGCGACACACTTGTGCAACAAAGTATAGGGAATTATTCATATTTTGTATTAAAAAGTTGAAATATAGAGATACAAGCTTTCTGTCTGACCACAACGAGATGAATAAGAATGAGGATGAGAGAGAGATGTCCTGCAGCTTGTTAGTCAGAGCTGTAAATATAGCCTGTTAGCCTGCAGAGCCCACAACCCACTCCATCCATCCATCCATCCAGCATGCATTACAAGATGCTGCAACAACACATCACTGCTGTCTACCTCCCTCCCTAATATGGTCATTACATCCCTCACAGGGTTGGGCCATTATGGGCAAAATCAAAATAAGAGAATAGTACTGCCGTAGCAGAGAACCCGCAGCACTCCAGGTTCAAACAAAATCCATATAGGTGCAAGGCTCGAAGATATAAGTAGAAGTAGCGAAACGCTGAGGAAGGCCATACAGGCCGAAACGCGTCCGTTTTTTAGTCTCAGAGGTAAATAAAATCATGTAAAAGGACATACAATGAGTGCTGGCATTCTTCATCTCTACAAAATCAAATTATACACATACTTTTGACAAAATATCTCAATATTGATATTGTGACGATAATATTAACCTTTTTCAAAAAAGAAAAGAAAAAAATAATAGACCATCTACAAGATCACGTTGTGTTGCATTGTGACAAGTAGTGTGTTTGAAGCCTTTTTTCATTAAGATTTTTTACATTTTTACATAAAAAGCGAAATGGCTGCAGGCTAGTAAGCCAGTAAACTGTTGCCTATGCTGGAGGACAACTTTCTGAACAGCTTCCACCTTTGCTACCATCAGACTGCTGAACAAGGCCTGATCACCGGCTATCACCAGGCAACAGCCTCTTCAAACAAGACTTTTCCCCCGGCCCTTCCTCTCATGTGGATTATGTTTCTCTGTGGACCTGCCATGTGGATTAGTTTGACCTGTGAAATGTGACCAGATTTGACTGAGAGACTGCCATGTTTTTACCCCGCTGAGGTTTTTTCAGCCTATGGTTTTTTAGCACAGGCAGACTCTTCACATCCTAGAGCATGTCTGAAATAAGTGTCAGAGCTGAAATCGACATGTAAATATGAAATAGATGCTTAAACATGTAGCTAGGTGTAATGTTAGAGTCCACAGAAGTGAACCTTTCAAGCCTGTTTTCTCAACTCGCTGTTTTCTCCAAGACATTACTCTATAAGCCATATCTCCAAAACTGGTGGGTCAAACTGAACAACCAATATGTCAATTTGAAGCTATGGTTCCCTGCTTTCACATGACATGAAAAAACGAAAATTCAAAAAAATCCAATGGCAGTCCCTCAGTCAAATTTAGTCACATATGTATGCATGCCTGCCATGTTTTTACCCCGCTGAGGTTTTTTCAGCCTATGGTTTCACACTCCTTTAAAAAGCATGTATTGACATTTACCAGATGGAACAAATTACATATGCCCTGAGGCTTCAACCAAACATATTTAGCAAAAGATGGAGTCCTGTACTGCCTTTTCTAATGAGGTATAGCAGGTATCGGAATCTTGAGTAACAATTCACAAAATACACTTTCTCCCCAGACCTTCTGGTGCGCTCATATGCTTTCCTCTGTCTCCAGTCATGTCTGTTCTCAGTATTGTTCACTTCCCATTGTTGTCGACGCTCTGTTGTTTTTGTCTCGCTACTTATTTCCTTTTTTATGGTGAATTGTAGTATTTTATTTCCTTGTTTTATTGTGAATAATTGTAAATGTATGTTGTTGTTTGTGTGTATGAGTGTATATCACTGAGGATACGTCCCAGGTGCATCCATGTATGTATGTATTTTGTTTAGTTATTCTATTAGTGACTCATAGGAATAGACTACGTGACAACCAGGAATAGTCTGGTGACCACCGGAGAGACGGGTGGCAGCCGGAAATTAGACGGCACCCGGGAGCAGTATGGGTTGGCGCCCCAGCCTGTGTCTTCCGTGAGGAAGAAGCCCAACAAACCCACGGTGAGGCCTTTAGGAGGGCCATTCAAGCCTCAAGCGGAGCCTGCGGCACCACCAAGGGCAAGGTGGAGCCTGCGGAACTGTTGCGGCTCGAGAATCCACCATTCCTGAATAAAGTGCCTGGTGCTGGGAGTCTGGTGCAACGCACAGGGCCTGACCTGGTGAGAGCAGGAGTGGACCTGGTGAGACGTAGGAGGGGCCCGGACAGGAGTCAACCCACAGAGCCTAGTCCTTCCACGCGCCAGAATGGTACCTCCCAGTCCCGGCAGAGTAGTTCAGGAGGAACGGATTGTGTGGCCCTGGTTTTTCCCTAATGGGACTGATCGAGGGTAGCTACTGGGACGTAAGTCGGGACTTGATCACCCCGGCTGGGTCACCTGAGTGAGGGGTATGATGTTGCGAGACCCGAAACCCCGATGACCTTGGGATACATCACTGAGGATACGTCCCAGGTGCATCCATGTATGTATGTATTTTGTTATATAATATATATATATATATATATATATATATATATATATATATATATTCTGTGAAAGTATGAAACAGCTGAGGTTGTGTGAAAAAAAGAAGCAGTTGTAAGAAATATGTATGCTTATAATTCTGTGAAGTTGCCTAAACTGAAATAAAAAAAAAGTAAAAAAAAAAAAAAAAAAGCATGTATTGCCCTTCCCTTGTTCATTTAGTAGCTGACAGAAATGTTCATCATTACAGTATAGTAAAGCACATTACATAATCTCATTTTTGTACACAATAGGGTACAAAACAATTTCCAACCCGACCGTAGAAATATTGTAAACGCGACCTCTGTTTCAATGTGCTTTACTCTGGTCCTCAATGTGTCAGGCAGGACGGAGGGGTGCCGTGACTTCTTGAACAGAATACAGATGGTTCCTTCACTTCATTGTAGGCAATATACTTGAGTTTAATGGGATTCCTATTTCCTGCAGGCCTGCCGATCTGCAGTACGGTCTGATAGACCCCTGATGGAGGCTGCAGCAGAGCATCATGACTGGTAGATGCTGTCAACATGGTGATGAAGGGCCCTGGGGCAGCGAAGAGGCAAGCCAACCACTCTGAAGCCATTTATTCCACCTCAGCTTGGACATGAAATATTCCCATCTGAGGTTGATTAAAGCACAGTGAGTGTGACAAAAATGACCAATTCTGATGGCAACAGCAGAAGCGCTCATGTCTCAAATTGTCATGAGGCTCAAAGTAAAATAGTATCCTCGTTTGAATTATCTATTTATGAACCATATAAATTAACTGTTGGATATTGGACCAACGCATGGGCTCACAGGGCTGTAGCCCGGGGCGCCCCTGAGGGCACACATCCTCCAGGCAGCATGTGTAAATGCAGAATGAGCCTTCAGCGCTCCCTGACATAATGACAAGCTTGTTGACGCCATTCTTGTGCACAATTTTGGAGCTGCACACTACAGCAGTTTAAAACTGTAAGCATGCATCTACAAGAAGTTGATCTTGACCGTTGACCGTCAGCTGCTTTGCTGTTTATAATGCGCTTCCTTTGCTTAGTGTTTCATGTAAAGCACAGTGAATTGCCTTGTTGTTGAAATGTGCAAAATTGGTATACAATTGTACAAAAAATACAAAATTACAAATAGTAATGGCATCACTCAGACTCTGGCCTCTGCGATCAATAGCAAATATTGTTCAACATCACAGACATGTCACCCAAGTGTCTTGTTTATCATGTATATAGACATGACAACAGTCATGTTTACCTGCCATCTCATAGCACAGATGACAACAGTCATGTTTACCTGCCATCTCATAGCACAGATGACAACAGTCATGTTTACCTGCCATCTCATAGCACAGATGACAACAGTCATGTATGTTTACCTACCATCTCATAGCACAGATGACAACAGTCATGTTTACCTGCCATCTCATAGCACAGATGCATAGTTCCATTATTCAGGTAGGATGTTGTTTAGACAGACGCTAGGTTCATTTCAGAGAGAACAGTGAGTGTAGTTAGGATAGTAATTACTTTCGTTGTAATTACCTTCGTTGTCACCCTGGATAAGAGAGTCTGCCAAATGCCTAAATTGTCAGTGTAATTGTCACTCTGGATAAGAGAGTCTGCCAAATGCCTAAATTGTCAGTGTATTTGTAACAGAGTTCAGAAGCGCACAAGGCAGGCTGATGAACCGCCAGGGCCTGATGCTTAACTAAATATGTCTGGAAAAGCAAGGATTTCTGTTAAAGTGTTCACTGCAATTGTTGACAGATTGGTATCAGAATAAACTATATCAAGCATATCAGGGAATTGCACAAAACCGGTTCCTAGCCCTTGGGCACAAAATGTCTTATACAATGTATTCAATACATTATTTTCCTCCACATAGGAGGAAGCCATTATGGATATGTACCTTTGAAAACAAGTTGACTCATTTGCATGCATACTAATAACCTGATTAACTTCAACTTGACCCAATTACGGCAATACACTACTAAGCAATTATCATCTATAATCTATAGGTCTTAGCCTGATTATCAGAACTACGTTTAACATGACATCCCTATTTTGGTAGGGTAATCATACGTTTGACATGTAATCATGACAAAAAGAAAATCCAATACGGTCAAAAATAGCAAATCTAAGCTAAGGTGCAATAAAAATGCCTTATAAGTGAGGCAACAAGTGCATTATTGCGACCGAAGGTCGCAGTTAATTATGGAATCATTTCCCGTCAGTGTGTCAGGCACCATATATGGTGCCCAGGTCTCGTGACATCATGTGAAATCATCAAGGCTGGAGATGTGGAGACCCTGATGTCATAGTAAATGAAACCTGCTGTCGCAGTTAAGCCTATACAGTATATGGAGATCCCTGATGTCATCAATATTGGCCAGCAACTCTACATCTGACCTCAAACCCTTAGATCTCCATATATGGATATTTGTCATAACCTGTGCTGACATTCCATATAACAGATCCTTCCCCATCCATCCTTCCTCTTCGATGTCTCCCTTTTGACTGATACCTGTCCATTCAAACTCTAGACGGGCCTGCCCCAAAGTTATTAGTGCAGCCGTGCCTGGCCGCCGGTGAAAACTAGAGTTCTCAACAGGCCCGAAAATTATGGCCCGGCCCTACCTGGGCCCTCATCAAACCCTGTACACTCAAGAGAATGTCCCCAGTACCACCCTTAGATCTCCATATACTGTATGGAGCTGACCTGTTCTGACATTCCATATGTTGATCTACCCTCATCAAACCCTGTACACTCAAGACATGCTCCTTATATGGCCAGTACAGAATTCATTCCATGTTGATCTGACCCCCCCATGCCAAAGCGCCAGCGCTCGCCCAGCAGTCTGCCGTCAACGAGGCGGATACGTGCACGCGACCTCGCCCTTTAGGACGAGGTCGCTTCTCGCCCTCAGGCGTCTTACTAGTAATGCATTATGATTATGAATGTGGTTATAACGCATCATAGACCCGACCTTAATATAAAGTCTTACCAACTGTTTTCTCAGCGTTGATTTTTACACAACAGAACATGACAGTAGAATTCTTTCCAACAAAGAGCAACATGACCTTCCAGTTTGCAAATCTAATGGCTGTTAGCTGCGATGAAGGAGCCATTATAAACCACTTTGTTGGTTCAGACTTAATTAATGTTGTACAAGTACAGTATACATCTTTTTTTTTAATGTTTTTTTGTGGCTTTTGCCTTTTTATTTTATATTTTTCATGGAGGCTGACAGGAAATGGGGATAGAGATGGGGGGAAGACATGCAGTAAAGGCCGTCGGGATCGGGAGTCGAGCCCGCGGCACACTGCCAGACTGGATTACCAGCCAAGGTGCCTGGACCACTGAGCCATGGCCCAGGCCTACAGTATACAATACATCTTAACTCACATTCAACATACAACTGGTCACAGGTCAAAAGAAAAGACCAGCATGTCATGGGTTACTGTGCTGCACACAAATCCTCCAACATTATTGGAGGAAGTTGAGCTGTTTTGAGCCATTTTAAAGGCTTGAACTAAACAATCACATCTATTTACAGTAACTAAAGAATTGTGTGCATGTAAACATGGTCTCTGTATGATTAGCCTCCCTCGCAGGGATTACAGCAACAACAAAAATGTCATGACTGAAATGTGTTGTAAGGCAAAGGGGGGAGCAGAGAGTACACTAGGTTCCCCCAGTGTACTCTCTGCTGCCCCATCTGGCGGAGTCAGGTTAAGTCCCAACACCCAATACACACAAACCTATAATATTATTCCTGCTGATCTTCATATTGTCTTGTTGAATAAATCACAGATTGAGCTTATTGAGCTTCTTTTCCTTTATGAAATACTGGAGACCATTACGATCCATGAAAGATGCTTCTGAACATGTATTCTATTGCATGTTTGACCAAATCAAATACTCTTTCTTACTCAATAACCTATTGCCGTAGGGCTTATAGGCTATAGGGCTATAGGGCCGTAGGGCTCGACTATACTAGCCTGTATAATAACCTATTGCCGTAGGGCTTATAGGCTATAGGGCTATAGGGCCGTAGGGCTCGACTATACTAGCCTGTATAATAACCTATTGCCGTAGGGCTTATAGGCTATAGGGCTATAGGGCCGTAGGGCTCGACTATACTAGCCTGATTTAGTACAAAAAAAGGAAGTGTTCAATTTAGAGACATAAGCTCTGACATGACAAATATGTGCAGGTATAATCGGAAACGGGAAGAATTCATTGTATTCTCACTATTGTGTTGACTGTTCCTCCTCACACAGCTACAGTAAAGTACATGGATAACACATTGATTCACCAGGGTGACCACCTGCCCTGAAACCAGGAATGGTGGTGGTCCGCTTGGTCCACCCTCATCAGTGTAGGGCCGTTCACACCAAGAACAATAACCAGAATTATATCACTTTGAAAATTGTTCTAACAAATGACAAAGTTCATTCCACAACTATAATGACAATGTTATGGGTAGAATCATATCATTCTCAGTGTGTGGTTGATCAGAGCAGAAGGGCTTTGACTTACAGGTGCTCTTTCTCTCTGGAGAAGGCGTGAGAGAGACACTTGATGTTCTGCGGTCGGGTGGACTCCTGGTCCACCTTGGGGTGCAGCGGAGCGGTGACTTTGTGAATGAACAGCCGGATCTTCTCCACCACGTTGCTGCTTTGCTTCACTTCATACACCTGTTATGTGTCACAAAGAGGACAGACGCAGTCATTTAAACATACGGACACTAGCATACCCCATTCTGGCCATGGCATAATTAGGCCAGCGTTCTGTTGAAATAGGCAAACATTTGGTGAAAATCCTCATTCTACAATCTCGTGATGCGTTTTCAGGGAAAGATAGCATTTTTGTGCAATCCACAGAGAGAACTCCACGGAGATCATCAGTCAAAGTCGCAGTGTCCCAGTTCCAATTTCCCTTGTTTATCCTGTGAGTTATTTCTCCTGATTGGTATCCAACCTGAAAATGTATTTTCTGTTTACTAAAGAGCCCACGGGGAGTGCCATCTCTTGGCACGGACACAGAACTAAACCATATACTGCTGACAAAGGGGGAGACCACAGTTACTGAACACACAATCTCAGGGTTATAAATTGGTAGATTATGGAGGGGAAATACAGCTAGAGGCATTTATGGAGATTGACTTTTAAAATGAAACCAAACAATACATGGAGATATTGCATATATCAATATGGGGGTCAATGGGTCTATGTATTTTAAATATAGGAGAGACAGGAGCCTTGTATTTGAATGAAGCTTAGAAAAGAGGTTAGAAAATACTACTTGGTGACTCAGGATATATTGTAACTTATGTAAACTGTAACTTTTCAGGAAATTTAGGCATTTAGCAGACGCTCTTAATCTAGAGCGATTTACAGTAAACATTGTTTACTAAACTAAATGTTATTCAACAAAGTGTGTTAGTGGGTTTGCTAACACACTGGACCAGGGCTAACAACAACAACCCCCCCCCCCCCCCCCCCCCCCAATGCAAAATTATTGCGTGAATAATTACATTATGTGAATGTTGAATGCATGCCGTACCTTCTTGGTGGGCATCTTGAGCTTCATGAACTCTGCCTCTCGACACAGAACCTTCCAGGGTGCGTGGATCTTCAGGAAGCCATGCCCAGGTATCTTACCCTGGAGGACAATGACACATTTGAAATTTAAATCACACACACACACACACACACACACACACACATTTTAAGAATTGATTTATGTCCACACAAAGGAAAATGCACAAGGACACAAACATTATGGGTGCAGTTATGTTACAATCACAAGACTATGACATGTCTTGGAATCATGATACAGCAAGAATGTGACTCAGCAGCGTCTCTGATAGCCATATCCGTTCACATGACGGTGCTCAGGACTAGGCTTGTTCTCATATGGTGGCATAGACAGTACAACAGGGACAGTACAACACCTCGCAAGTCCTTCTGCCTCATCCTCTGGACACTCCAAGCTGTCGAGAGTTTGAAACGCTCCCACAACTGTCTGTGGACATGTCCCAGGCTGGACCATCAGAGAGAACGGAGCCAGCAGTCTCACACACACGCACGCACGCACGCACGCACGCACACACACACAGCTCATCATGACCTCATGTGACAAATCATTGTCCCTCAAATTCTAACACCAAATCTTAACTCACTCACACTCACTCTCTCTCCCCATTAAAACACTCACTCTCTCTCCCCATTAAAAGAAAAATACCTTATCATGACATTAGCATCAGCTATTGTTTTGGCGACATTTATCCACTGAAGCCAAGGGTGTCATAGGGTTAGGGTTAGGGTGTTAGGGTTAGGGTGTTAGGGTTAGGGTGTTAGGGTTAGGGTGTCATAGATAGGCCTGAGTGAAGCCAAGGGTGTCATAGGCCTGAGTGAAGCCAAGGGTGTCATAGGCCTGAGTGAAGCCAAGGGTGTCATAGGCCTGAGTGAAGCCAAGGGTGTCATAGATAGGCCTGAGTGAAGCCAAGGGTGTCATAGATAGGCCTGAGTGAAGCCAAGGGTGTCATAGATAGGCCTGAGTGAAGCCAAGGGTGTCATAGATAGGCTTGAGTGAAGCCAAGGGTGTCATAGATAGGCCTGAGTGAAGCCAAGGGTGTCATAGATAGGCCTGAGTGAAGCCAAGGGTGTCATAGGCCTGAGTGAAGCCAAGGGTGTCATAGGCCTGAGTGAAGCCAAGGGTGTCATAGGCCTGAGTGAAGCCAAGGGTGTCATAGGCCTGAGTGAAGCCAAGGGTGTCATAGGCCTGAGTGAAGCCAAGGGTGTCATAGGCCTGAGTGAGCAAAATTAGAGATAATAAGGGAAAGTTAGCGAAAGTTGTGGCAAATCTAAAAAATAAAAATAAAAAAATGCTTAGCACAAGCTTTCTTCGCAAATGTGTTCATAAAAGATGTCTACTATCACCTCTCAATTTGTTCCAAACCAACTCTCTTGGGAAACATTTGTGAGGGCATTTGTGCCCTCGACACAGAAACTAAAGACATGATTGCCGACTTCACAAAAGCCAGGCCTCAAAACACCATCCAATGAATTCACTATTGACGCCTCAGCTGTGGAGTCGCCATCATGAAGAGCGCCCAACTGAGCGACCGACAGCTGAGGATAGCCGACCTTCCCACTCCAGCCCTGACCATGTTCTAGAGAGAGCCTACTGTACCTACTGTACTGCATCACCTCCTCGTATGGCTCCAGCCCTGACCATGTTCTAGAGAGAGCCTACTGTACCTACTGTACTGCATCACCTCCTCGTATGGCTCCAGCCCTGACCATGTTCTAGAGAGAGCCTACTGTACCTACTGTACTGCATCACCTCCTCGTATGGCTCCAGCCCTGACCATGTTCTAGAGAGAGCCTACTGTACCTACTGTACTGCATCACCTCCTCGTATGGCTCCAGCCCTGACCATGTTCTAGAGAGAGCCTACTGTACTGCATCACCTCCTCGTATGGCTCCAGCCCTGACCATGTTCTAGAGAGAGCCTACTGTACTGCATCACCTCCTCGTATGGCTCCAGCCCTGACCATGTTCTAGAGAGAGCCTACTGTACCTACTGTACTGCATCACCTCCTCGTATGGCTCCAGCCCTGACCATGTTCTAGAGAGAGCCTACTGTACTGCATCACCTCCTCGTATGGCTCCAGCCCTGACCATGTTCTAGAGAGAGCCTACTGTACTGCATCACCTCCTCGTATGGCTCCAGCCCTGACCATGTTCTAGAGAGAGCCTACTGTACTGCATCACCTCCTCGTATGGCTCCAGCCCTGACCATGTTCTAGAGAGAGCCTACTGTACTGCATCACCTCCTCGTATGGCTCCAGCCCTGACCATGTTCTAGAGAGAGCCTACTGTACTGCATCACCTCCTCGTATGGCTCCAGCCCTGACCATGTTCTAGAGAGAGCCTACTGTACTGCATCACCTCCTCGTATGGCTCCAGCCCTGACCATGTTCTAGAGAGAGCCTACTGTACTGCATCACCTCCTCGTATGGCTCCAGCCCTGACCATGTTCTAGAGAGAGCCTACTGTACTGCATCACCTCCTCGTATGGCTCCAGCCCTGACCATGTTCTAGAGAGAGCCTACTGTACTGCATCACCTCCTCGTATGGCTCCAGTCCTGACCATGTTCTAGAGAGAGCCTACTCACCTACAGTACTGCATCACCTCCTCGTATGGCTCCAGCCCTGACCATGTTCTAGAGAGAGCCTACTCACCTACAGTACTGCATCACCTCCTCGTATGGCTCCAGCCCTGACCATGTTCTAGAGAGAGCCTACTCACCAACAGTACTGCATCACCTCCTCGTATGGCTCCAGCCCTGACCATGTTCTAGAGAGAGCCTACTGTACCTACAGTACTGCATCACCTCCTCGTATGGCTCCAGCCCTGACCATGTTCTAGAGAGAGCCTACTGTACTGCATCACCTCCTCGTATGGCTCCAGCCCTGACCATGTTCTAGAGAGAGCCTACTGTACTGCATCACCTCCTCGTATGGCTCCAGCCCTGACCATGTTCTAGAGAGAGCCTACTGTACCTACTGTACTGCATCACCTCCTCGTATGGCTCCAGCCCTGACCATGTTCTAGAGAGAGCCTACTGTACTGCATCACCTCCTCGTATGGCTCCAGCCCTGACCATGTTCTAGAGAGAGCCTAGTAGGCTCTCTCTAGAACATGGTCAGGGCTGGAGCCATACGAGGAGGTGATGCAGTACAGTAGGCTCAGCCTACTGTACTGCATCACCTCCTCGTATGGCTCCAGCCCTGACCATGTTCTAGAGAGAGCCTACTGTACTGCATCACCTCCTCGTATGGCTCCAGCCCTGACCATGTTCTAGAGAGAGCCTACTGTACTGCATCACCTCCTCGTATGGCTCCAGCCCTGACCATGTTCTAGAGAGAGCCTACTGTACTGCATCACCTCCTCGTATGGCTCCAGCCCTGACCATGTTCTAGAGAGAGCCTACTGTACTGCATCACCTCCTCGTATGGCTCCAGCCCTGACCATGTTCTAGAGAGAGCCTACTGTACTGCATCACCTCCTCGTATGGCTCCAGCCCTGACCATGTTCTAGAGAGAGCCTACTGTACTGCATCACCTCCTCGTATGGCTCCAGCCCTGACCATGTTCTAGAGAGAGCCTACTGTACTGCATCACCTCCTCGTATGGCTCCAGCCCTGACCATGTTCTAGAGAGAGCCTACTGTACTGCATCACCTCCTCGTATGGCTCCAGCCCTGACCATGTTCTAGAGAGAGCCTACTGTACTGCATCACCTCCTCGTATGGCTCCAGCCCTGACCATGTTCTAGAGAGAGCCTACTCACCTACAGTACTGCATCACCTCCTCGTATATATGGCAATATCATAGCAGAGGAGGGAAAACAACTGAACAGGACGATGAGAACACATCACTCTGCACTGCAGTCCTAGCCTCGCACCATTGGCTCCCTGTTCGTTTCCGCATCGATTTTAAGATTTTAATGTATGTTTTAAAATGTCGTAATGGGTAATTAGCACTTAGCACCCTCATCCCTTGCAGACCTAATTTCACATTACATGACAACCCATTTTTGGTTTTTCAATGTTTGTTATAATATTACATTGTTTGTTCTTTGTTTTCTTTTAACCTGTACAGCACTTTGGTTGACCTGGTCATGTTAAATGTGCTATATAAAGGTCGGGCAGGAAATACAGAAGATTTTGTCAATACATATTGTACCAGAACCAAAGTTCTTCCTGCTCGGTCTATATCCGGAGGGACACAAGATAAAGCGTAATGAACAAATGTTTATAGATATATATATAAAATATAGTATTTTACAAGCAAGAGAGTGATAGCATTGACCTGGAAGAGGCCAGACAAACCAAGTATTACACAGTGGTTCAGGGAATTGTCTTTATGTTTACCTTTGGAAAAGATTGCATACATTCTTAAGGACAAACAAGAAATGTTTCAGGAGGTGTGGGGCCGTTTTATAAGATACATAAAGAACAATGATTTGTCACATTTAATGGATGGAGCTGAAGAGGAGTAGTGCTGTTGTTGTTTTTTTTCGTTTTTTTTTGTTTTTTGGTTATTGTTGTTTTGCTTTCTTTATATCAGTAATTGTCTTTTGGTTTTTGTATTGTCATTTGTGTGTAAAAAAGGAAAATAAATACATTGTTGAAAAAAAAAGAAAAGAAAAGTGCAGGAGCATCCGTACCAAAACACAACCCTCTCTCACAGCCATCAGGGTAGCGATACAGGAGCATCCGTACCAAAACACAACCCTCTCTCACAGCCATCAGGGTAGCGATACAGGAGCATCCGTACCAAAACACAACCCTCTCTCACAGCCATCAGGGTAGCGATACAGGAGCATCCGTACCAAAACACAACCCTCTCTCACAGCCATCAGGGTAGCGATACAGGAGCATCCGTACCAAAACACAACCCTCTCTCACAGCCATCAGGGAAGCGATACAGGAGCATCCGTACCAAAACACAACCCTCTCTCACAGCCATCAGGGTAGCGATACAGGAGCATCCGTACCAAAACACAACCCTCTCTCACAGCCATCAGGGTAGCGATACAGGAGCATCCGTACCAAAACACAACCCTCTCTCACAGCCATCAGGGAAGCGATACAGGAGCATCCGTACCAAAACACAACCCTCTCTCACAGCCATCAGGGCAGCGATACAGGAGCATCCGTACCAAAACACAACCCTCTCTCACAGCCATCAGGGAAGCGATACAGGAGCATCCGTACCAAAACACAACCCTCTCTCACAGCCATCAGGGAAGCGATACAGGAGCATCCGTACCAAAACACAACCCTCTCTCACAGCCATCAGGGTAGCGATACAGGAGCATCCGTACCAAAACACAACCCTCTCTCGCAGCCATCAGGGAAGCGATACAGGAGCATCCGTACCAAAACACAACCCTCTCTCACAGCCATCAGGGAAGCGATACAGGAGCATCCGTACCAAAACACAACCCTCTCTCGCAGCCATCAGGGAAGCGATACAGGAGCATCCGTACCAAAACACAACCCTCTCTCACAGCCATCAGGGAAGCGATACAGGAGCATCCGTACCAAAACACAACCCTCTCTCACAGCCATCAGGGTAGCGATACAGGAGCATCCGTACCAAAACACAACCCTCTCTCGCAGCCATCAGGGAAGCGATACAGGAGCATCCGTACCAAAACACAACCCTCTCTCACAGCCATCAGGGTAGCGATACAGGAGCATCCGTACCAAAACACAACCCTCTCTCACAGCCATCAGGGAAGCGATACAGGAGCATCCGTACCAAAACACAACCCTCTCTCGCAGCCATCAGGGAAGCGATACAGGAGCATCCGTACCAAAACACAACCCTCTCTCACAGCCATCAGGGAAGCGATACAGGAGCATCCGTACCAAAACACAACCCTCTCTCACAGCCATCAGGGAAGCGATACAGGAGCATCCGTACCAAAACACAACCCTCTCTCACAGCCATCAGGGTAGCGATACAGGAGCATCCGTACCAAAACACAACCCTCTCTCACAGCCATCAGGGTAGCGATACAGGAGCATCCGTACCAAAACACAACCCTCTCTCACAGCCATCAGGGAAGCGATACAGGAGCATCCGTACCAAAACACAACCCTCTCTCACAGCCATCAGGGAAGCGATACAGGAGCATCCGTACCAAAACACAACCCTCTCTCACAGCCATCAGGGAAGCGATACAGGAGCATCCGTACCAAAACACAACCCTCTCTCGCAGCCATCAGGGAAGCGATACAGGAGCATCCGTACCAAAACACAACCCTCTCTCACAGCCATCAGGGAAGCGATACAGGAGCATCCGTACCAAAACACAACCCTCTCTCACAGCCATCAGGGAAGCGATACAGGAGCATCCGTACCAAAACACAACCCTCTCTCACAGCCATCAGGGTAGCGATACAGGAGCATCCGTACCAAAACACAACCCTCTCTCGCAGCCATCAGGGTAGCGATACAGGAGCATCCGTACCAAAACACAACCCTCTCTCACAGCCATCAGGGTAGCGATACAGGAGCATCCGTACCAAAACACAACCCTCTCTCGCAGCCATCAGGGAAGCGATACAGGAGCATCCGTACCAAAACACAACCCTCTCTCACAGCCATCAGGGTAGCGATACAGGAGCATCCGTACCAAAACACAACCCTCTCTCACAGCCATCAGGGAAGCGATACAGGAGCATCCGTACCAAAACACAACCCTCTCTCACAGCCATCAGGGTAGCGATACAGGAGCATCCGTACCAAAACACAACCCTCTCTCACAGCCATCAGGGTAGCGATACAGGAGCATCCGTACCAAAACACAACCCTCTCTCACAGCCATCAGGGAAGCGATACAGGAGCATCCGTACCAAAACACAACCCTCTCTCACAGCCATCAGGGTAGCGATACAGGAGCATCCGTACCAAAACACAACCCTCTCTCACAGCCATCAGGGTAGCGATACAGGAGCATCCGTACCAAAACACAACCCTCTCTCACAGCCATCAGGGAAGCGATACAGGAGCATCCGTACCAAAACACAACCCTCTCTCACAGCCATCAGGGAAGCGATACAGGAGCATCCGTACCAAAACACAACCCTCTCTCGCAGCCATCAGGGAAGCGATACAGGAGCATCCGTACCAAAACACAACCCTCTCTCACAGCCATCAGGGAAGCGATACAGGAGCATCCGTACCAAAACACAACCCTCTCTCACAGCCATCAGGGAAGCGATACAGGAGCATCCGTACCAAAACAGCAAGGCAGGCTGTTAAAAACTATGTTTCACGTGCATGGCAGGCAAACAAACAATTTCCGCTATCTGGCATGAGGTTGTAGATCTGCTACAGTACTAAATCTATCTGGCATGAGGTTGTAGATCTGCTACAGTACTAAATCTAAATGAGGTTGTAGATCTGCTACAGTACTAAATCTATCTGGCATGAGGTTGTAGATCTGCTACAGTACTAAATCTAATTGAGGTTGTAGATCTGCTACAGTACTAAATCTAAATGAGGTTGTAGATCTGCTACAGTACTAAATCTAAATGAGGTTGTAGATCTGCTACAGTACTAAATCTAAATGAGGTTGTAGATCTGCTACAGTACTAAATCTAAATGAGGTTGTAGATCTGCTACAGTACTAAATCTAAATGAGGTTGTAGATCTGCTATACAGTACTAAATCTAAATCGGAGGTCGGGAGTGGCTTATTGTCGGTATCAGCCGGTAACACGCAGGAGTCTATCCCATAGAGTATAAAGGAGGAAGGAGACTGAACTGGCGCGAAGCTCCGCGAACCCATGAACTTGTGGTCCAAAGGCGAGAGCTCTACCGACTGAGCTACCCGGACACAAATACAAATATAAGATAAATAAATAAAATAAAATAATAAATAAATACATAAAATATAAGATTTTAATTGTTCAGTGTCTCCGTTAGTTGAACAGGTGGTAGTGTGTCTGTTAGTTGGACTGGGACATGTAAAACCTCTTCAATCTACATTATGTGGTTGCAGGCTGCAGCTCTTACATAAGACCGACTCATACAAATCACTTCTATCCCCTGCCGGGACCTCAGAGGTCCAACCCATCTGTTCTGTTCTGCTCCGATCCATTTTCTATTCGTATTCTACGTGTCTGTCTCACCATCTGTCTTTCATAAATCACAACTGCAGGCTATACACACTGTACCCACTGTACGAGGTGTGCATAGACAGGAAAGAGGGAGAGAGAGAAGGGGAGAGACATGGAAAGAGGGAGAGAGAGAAGGGGAGAGACATGGAAAGAGGGAGAGAGAGAAGGGGAGAGACACGGAAAGAGGGAGAGAGAGAAGGGGAGAGACATGGAAAGAGGGAGAGAGAGAGAAGGGGAGAGACATGGAAAGAGGGAGAGAGAGAAGGGGAGAGACATGGAAAGAGGGAGAGAGAGAAGGGGAGAGACACGGAAAGAGGGAGAGAGAGAAGGGGAGAGACATGGAAAGAGGGAGAGAGAGAAGAGGAGAGACACGGAAAGAGGGAGAGAGAGAAGGGGAGAGACACGGAAAGAGGGAGAGAGAGAAGGGGAGAGACACGGAAAGAGGGAGAGAGAGAAGGGGAGAGACACGGAAAAAGGGAGAGAGAGAAGGGGAGAGACACGGAAAGAGGGAGAGAGAGAAGGGGAGAGACACGGAAAGAGGGAGAGAGAGAAGGGGAGAGACACGGAAAGAGGGAGAGAGAGAAGGGGAGAGACACGGAAAGAGGGAGAGAGAGAAGAGGAGAGACACGGAAAGAGGGAGAGAGAGAAGGGGAGAGACACGGAAAGAGGGAGAGAGAGAAGGGGAGAGACACGGAAAGAGGGAGAGAGAGAAGGGGAGAGACACGGAAAAAGGGAGAGAGAGAAGGGGAGAGACACGGAAAGAGGGAGAGAGAGAAGGGGAGAGACACGGAAAGAGGGAGAGAGAGAAGGGGAGAGACATGGAAAGAGGGAGAGAGAGAAGGGGAGAGACATGGAAAGAGGGAGAGAGAGAAAGGGGAGAGACACGGAAAGAGGGAGAGAGAGAGAGAAGGGGAGAGACACGGAAAGAGGGAGAGAGAGAAGGGGAGAGACACGGAAAGAGGGAGAGAGAGAAGGGGAGAGACACGGAAAGAGGGAGAGAGAGAAGGGGAGAGACACGGAAAGAGGGAGAGAGAGAAGGGGAGAGACACGGAAAGAGGGAGAGAGAGAAGGGGAGAGACACGGAGAGAGGGAGGGAGAGAAGGGGAGAGACATGGAAAGAGGGAGAGAGAGAAAGGGGAGAGACATGGAAAGAGGGAGAGAGAGAGAGAAGGGGAGAGACATGGAAAGAGGGAGAGAGAGAGAAGGGGAGAGACATGGAAAGAGGGAGAGAGAGAAGGGGAGAGACATGGAAAGAGGGAGAGAGAGAAGGGGAGAGACATGGGAGAGGGAGAGAGAGAAGGGGAGAGACATGGAAAGAGGGAGAGAGAGAGAAGGGGAGAGACATGGAAAGAGGGAGAGAGAGAAGGGGAGAGACATGGAAAGAGGGAGAGAGAGAAGGGGAGAGACATGGAAAGAGGGAGAGAGAGAAGAGGAGAGACATGGAAAGAGGGAGAGAGAGAGAAGGGGAGAGACATGGAAAGAGGGAGAGAGAGAATAGGAGAGACACGCAGCAAAGGTCGTCATGAACGGGACTCGAACATGTGACGCGCTGTCAGTCAGGCCACAGCCTATATGTGGCCTGATGCGCCTGGACCGCTAGGCCTAATGTCTACTTTTACACCAGTGCACCCATTTAGGCCTGACCTCAATTTTTTTTTTTAAATCTTCTAAATCCTCCATTATATTTTCACGATTTTTCAAAAATAGCAGACCTACAAGCTCATAGCGCACCACTCGGTGACACGCTATGAGCTTGTAGATCTGCTATTTTTCAATAGCTAAATTATAACAATGTTTAAAACACCAAAAGGGGGTTCCCGCCCAAAATGGGTTAAAGCCACACTATGTCACTTTTGAATTACTTCCAATCTGTATGATATGTTAATCCAATATAATTTATACTTTTTTCAAATGCCATCACAATTTATACTTTTGTCAAATGCCAGCACTAAATCAGATACAAATTGCAAGCTCACGTTGCGACTTGTATGATCTTAAAGATCACATCATGTATAAAGTATATGTTGAGTGTTTGTAGATCCACTATTTTCATTGTGATTGTGTAGATTGGCATTATTGTGCATTGTGGATTTGACTGCGTAGCAAAACTAAGAAAATGTGCCCAGATTGTCTGCTTTCAAAATACTGGGTGAGTATTTTTATGACTTGTTGCTGATCTCAGCCTCCCGACTCCAGTAACATTAGTGGTACAGTAGCATTTGGCTTAACATCACAGCTTAATGAGACATTGAAATAAATGGATAATAAACTAAACAATAAAACATTAATAGGCTATAACAGTGGCGTATCCAGGAATTACGTTTTGGGCAGACAAGATGTGTTAATTGTCGTCTCCCCGCGCACAATCGTAGCACTAAAGGTTTTCAAAGAGATATACCTGCCAGACAGTAGGATACAAAGGCTGAAAGGCATGCATTTACATTCCAATGGGTGATTGAGGGTCGCGCTCTACCGCGACGGCCAATCAGCTGTCCATTTTAATAGTTCTCAGGTCTTGTTTTTGTCCTCTTTTTTTCTCATTGTATGGATTTTGGCCAGGCCAGAAATGGATTTGGACAGGCGGACGCCTGCCCTCGCCTTATTGTAGATACGCCTCTGGGCTATAATTGATTATGAAATATTTGCTGTCTGGATTGATGCAGAAATTTTGTCCACATCGTGATGAATATTGTAGATCAGCTATTTGAACTATTTTAAAAGGGTTTTTAAATGGTAAAAAATGGCAAAATAAGTGTAGGGATAATGGTTAAGGGGTGGCCTGTAAAAACCTTTATTTGATGTGCTCATCAGTTGGTGTGTAGGCGTGGTGTACAAGCTGTGGTTCTTGAATGACATGTTGAAGGGAAACAAGACGAGGCATGTCATTATGAAGAGGATCTGTGGGAGGGTGAGGTTTGATGGGATCTTTACAGCTCAAATACCTGGCTAGTGGCCAGTGACCTGAAATATAACATCTTGAACCAAGATTTATTACTTAGATGTTGGCATGCCAGTTCAACAGTTGCAATGCAAACTGTTGAAGCCATGATGTTTCTCAACGTTTTTGGTCGGGGTTCAGGGTCACGTAGCAGCGCCCTCCTCTGGTGACACGAGAGTTAACAGGGATAATATCTTATCTACCCATGTCCACGGTCACGTAGCAGCCCTCCTCTGGTGACACCAGAGTTAACAGGGATAATATCTTATCTACCCATGTCCACGGTCACGTAGCAGCCCTCCTCTGGTGACACGAGAGTTAACAGGGATAATATCTTATCTACCCATGTCCACGGTCACGTAGCAGCCCTCCTCTGGTGACACGAGAGTTAACAGGGATAATATCTTATCTACCATGTCCACGGTCACGTAGCAGCCCTCCTCTGGTGACACGAGAGTTAACAGGGATAATATCTTATCTACCCATGTCCACGGTCACGTAGCAGCCCTCCTCTGGTGACACCAGAGTTAACAGGGATAATATCTTATCTACCCATGTCCACGGTCACGTAGCAGCCCTCCTCTGGTGACACGAGAGTTAACGGGGATAATATCCAACAAACAAACATTCCTTCTATGAGGAGGGTGGAACAATAAACAGGACTTGTCCATGATTTAGCTTGAAGAGTGCTGCTGGTTCAAAGGAAAAGTCCAATTAGAGCTGAGAAAAGAGCTCAGTGCAAACGTAACATAATACACAGATATTAAATGGAGGAACTGCTCCGTAAATAGTTCTCAACGTGCGGTCCATGAACCAGCAGGACCACAAGAGGTCCTAAATGGGATGTGTGGTGCATGGGTTATTTCAGTGTTATAGAATTCATCTCTACTGTATATATAGAAATCCCCTGGATTCCCTGGAACCACCATGCATCTACAGTACAGAAGGGATCGGGACATTAAAAAAAAAGTTTTTGTAATTTTTCTTAATTTTGGGGGGTTTTCTGAGCTCAATTGCACACAAAAACCTGAACATTCAGTAGATTTCTGTGGTCTGGGGTTTTCTGGCTCAAACAAGTGCTCTGATTTGCCTGTGAGGTAAGAGTCCATAAATCCCATATGACATAACAATTTGCCAGCAACAGATGTCACTGTTGAGGGATTTTGCATGTTTTCATTGCAGCTCAAAATGCTTCAGAACACACAGAGAAAACCCCAGTCACAGAAAATCCACTGAATGTTAAAAGTTCAGGTTGTGTGCGTGTAACTGAGGTCATAAAACATAAAAGAAAAACCAAAAAATAAATAAAATGAAAATTAATGTCATGAACCCCGGCAGAATAAGGATGCTATATAGGGTTCAAATAGGCCTAGTTAATGTTAAAATGATTGGCCAACCATGCACTAGCATCAAAATGAGAACACGTCACACTCTCCTCTCTGTTCCAATCATGTTTGTCACAGGGATGATTGAATTAGTTTAGTTATAAATAAATATAATTTCTACTGTATGGACTAAGGCTGGGACTTGATTAAAGAAAAATCTAATTCATTAGAGGCTTTGTAATTAACGAATGGAAATTAATCGCATGTTTAATCGCATATCAATATTTCACTTGAGAAACTTTTATTCTTCTTGGCGGTGCATCGGTATGATCTGTACGCCCGCAATTTCGGCCAGTGGTGCAAAAACTAAGCGTGATTAAAACGTGTTATCTTTATTTCAGCGCATAATCTTTTCTGTAATTAATTCAGTGACATTAAAGTCCCAGCCCTACTATGGACATGTTCTCCTGCACACAGCCCTACTATGGACATGTTCTCCTGCACACAGCCCTACTATGGACATGTTCTCCTGCACACAGCCCTACTATGGACATGTTCTCCTGCACACAGCCCTACTATGGACATGTTCTCCTGCACACAGCCCTACTATGGACATGTTCTCCTGCACACAGCGGGTCAATGATTCATGCTGTCTCAGTTCTACTGTGCATGTCTAGTCTAATTCTCTCATCTTAACCCATTCTGACCTGAGATCAGATTCTAAAAATGTCTTCTACATCCTGACAGTTTTCTAAAAAAGCTATGTTTCTATGTCAGGCGTTTAAAAAAAAATCCCAAAAATAGCAGACCTACAAGCTCGTAGCGCGCCACTCGGTGGCGCGCTATGAGCTTGTAGATCTGCTATTTTTCAATAGCTAAAGCATAACAATAATGCTAACACCAAAAGGGGTTTCCGCCCCAAAATGGGTTATACTGACAATGTGGTTGTTTCTACAATTATACCCATGACCACAGACGTTGTTGCTCAGCGTTAATTCATCTTAATGGCACACTGATTCTCATTCTCTCTCTCCCTCTCTCTCTCTCTCTCTAGTCTCAACTCTCGATCTCGAATATTGTCTCCCCACAGGAGCAGAGATAGTGGAGATGCTGCTATGCTTTACGTCGTGCTTCATAAACGTATGGAATCAATAATAATCAACAACACAAAACACAAATCAATGTGATCCAACATGCTCATAATGGAACAGAAGACAATGACCATTGGTTGTCAGTGATAGATTTCTGCTGACGTTAGCACTCGTCTTCTGCGAGAGGGTGAGATAAATTAATGATTGATCTCGACATGTCTTCTGTCAGATGCAGCAGGTCAAACAGGGAGGTTTGATGAACTGGATACACGGCAAACGGACAGAATGGAGCCTAATTCATATACAGCTGTCTCTTATGCACGCACGCTCTTTTTTAGTACTATTTCACCCCAGAATCAGTCATTGTGATCTGTGCCCATCACTCTCAAATACAGTCATCAATCATATGCACATAATGCACACAATCCGACACATAACTGTATACACAAACACCTACCCAATATTGCACGAGAACACGCACGCATGCACACACGCTCACACAAATTCAACATTCGCGCCATGTCCCATTCTGTTCCATCACATTTTAACGTGTAGAGATAGCAGGAAGTGGAGGAGGGGGTATAGACTGATGGGGGATTCAGGGCAGTAGAGTAAAGGGTGGTGGTTAAAAGCGTGAGAGTACATAACAAACCTAGAGATGAACATCTCAAAGCAATTACCTTCCACATTCTACATTCATGAGGTGAGATATGAACCAGTAATATTTTACACATGGGTCCCTGAGAGACCTGAAAGCAAGGATGGAAAACGTGTTGGCGTAATTATGACTTAAGTAGGCAAAGAACAAGTGTGCTCTGAGTAGTGTACTCTTAAGTGTACTCTGTTTGCTGTAAGCTCAATAGTGATAAAGACATTTGTGCTGGCAATGCAACAGGACAGAAAGTATTGGTGTAGAAAGGATGTTCTCAGGAGTTCAGACTTACATACATTACACAGTGGGATAGATTTAAGGAGGTAGAACAGAATTCTAGTGTGGGAGGCCATTAGGCCAATATGACTGACCAGAGAGGACACATTTAAAGCAGCCTGTGCAACTGGGCGTAAGATGTTGCTATTCTTGGAGTTAATCTATCTATCTATCTATCTATCTAATCCATCCATCCATCCATCCATCCATCCATCCATCCATCCATCCGTGTGCCCTTGCCGTTCTAAAAGGGGGTGGGACTACGACGCTCTATGTCATGCCTGTGTCTTTATTGTGAGTCTAATGTGCACATTGTTGGTGTGCAATTATTAGGTGGGATCTCAGATCTTAGTCTTAGACTTAGGTGGTAAATGGTAAATGGTGCATTTATATAGCGCCTTTATCCAAGGCACTTTACATAGATTGTGCATTACATTCACCCATTCACACACACATTCATACACCGATTGCGGCGGAAGCCATGCAAGGTACCAACCAGCACATCGGGAGCAATTTGGGGTTCAGTGTCTTGCCCAAGGACACTTCGACATGTAGACAGGAGGAGCCGGGATTCGAACCGCCGACCCATGGATCATTGGACGACCTGCTCTACCTCTTGAGCCACAGTCGCTACAGGTGCTACTGAGTGTCCTGACATGTTTTACCCCTATACGTAAGTTTGTACAGTATACAAACATATGTATACTATACAGTATACAGAAAGATTTTAGGACGGCGATATTACTAATATCTCCTTTTTCTCAACTTTTTAACCTTAACCCATTTACTGTAGGCCTGACCTCAAAATGTAAAAGAATTCTTCTAAATCCTCCAGTTTTCTGAAATAAATATTTTCACGATTTAAAAAAAATAGCAGACCTACAAGCTCGTAGCACGCCATGAGCTTGTAGATCTGCTATTTTTCAATAGCTAAATTATAACATAATGTTTAAAACACCAAAAGGGGTTCCCGCCCAGAATGGGTTAAACCCGAAGCGCAGCACGACACGTTGTGAGATTTAATTGCAGATCGGCTATTTTTGCTGCGTGACACTGATGTGCAACTAAGCATTACATCTTGCATAATTCCAACCCCAAAACCTGACTTCTAAAATGTCTAATCCTAACCTGAATCTTCATAATTGTGACTAAAAATACAGAAGGAGGAGGAGAGGACACTGGAGCAGCACGTACATTTAGAGCGACTAACGTTTCGACCTTGCGGTCCTCATCAGAGTCTTCATCAGAGTCATGTGACTCAAAATACTTTTAACCATAAAACAACCACTTTTCCCACCAGGAAAATATTGCCCTCAATGTTTATTTCTAGAATTATATATTCTGTGGGGACATCTTGGCCTCAAAAGCGTGCGCACACGCACACGCACACGCACACGCACACACAGTTCCTCACCCCCTCGTCTTTCTCCAGCTCCAGCCCCATCTCCAGCAGGTTCTCCTCGAACTCCTCCCGTCGGAAGCGCTTGTCATCCTCGTGGTAGTCGCCGCGTTGCTCCTGGGCGGCGATCTCGGGGTCCTCCTTCGGCTGCAGCGGGGCGCGGCTGCTGCGCATGGAGAGGCTGCGGCGCAGCCGGCGGATGAAGGCGTTGTCGCCCGACTGTCGCCTCACACTGGCGGGCTTCTTGATTTGGTACGTGAGGACATAGTCCACCCGCCTCTTGCCGTCGGAGAAGTACGGGCCGGGCCCGAGGGCGCCGTCGTCTGGGTGGAGGGGGTTCAGTCGCTGAGGGGAGAGACAGAGAGAGTCAGGTTGGATGTCTGGGTGGAGGGGGTTCAGTCGCTGGGGGGAGAGACAGAGAGAGTCAGGTTGGAGGTCTGGGTGGAGGGGGTTCAGTCGCTGGGGGGAGACTGAGAGACAGAGAGACAGAGAGAGTCAGGTTGGATGGCTGGGTGGAGGGGGTTCAGTCGCTGGGGGGAGAGACAGAGAGACAGAAAGAGTCAGGTTGGAGGTCTGGGTGGAGGGGGTTCAGTCGCTGGGGGGAGAGACAGAGAGACAGAGAGAGTCAGGTTGGATGTCTGGGTGGAGGGGGTTCAGTCGCTGGGGGGAGAGACAGAGAGACAGAGAGAGTCAGGTTGGATGTCTGGGTGGAGGGGGTTCAGTCGCTGGGGGGAGAGACAGAGAGACAGAGAGAGTCAGGTTGGATGTCTGGGTGGAGGGGGTTCAGTCGCTGGGGGGAGAGACAGAGAGACAGAGAGAGTCAGGTTGGATGTCTGGGTGGAGGGGGTTCAGTCGCTGGGGGGAGAGACAGAGAGACAGAGAGAGTCAGGTTGGATGGCTGGGTGGAGGGGGTTCAGTCGCTGGGGGGAGAGACAGAGAGACAGAGAGAGTCAGGTTGGATGTCTGGGTGGAGGGGGTTCAGTCGCTGGGGGGAGAGACAGAGAGACAGAGAGAGTCAGGTTGGATGGCTGGGTGGAGGGGGTTCAGTCGCTGGGGGGAGAGACAGAGAGACAGAGAGAGTCAGGTTGGATGGCTGGGTGGAGGGGGTTCAGTCGCTGGGGGGAGAGACAGAGAGAGTCAGGTTGGATGTCTGGGTGGAGGGGGTTCAGTCGCTGGGGGGGAGAGACAGAGAGACAGAGAGAGTCAGGTTGGATGTCTGGGTGGAGGGGGTTCAGTCGCTGGGGGGAGAGACAGAGAGACAGAGAGAGTCAGGTTGGATGTCTGGGTGGAGGGGGTTCAGTCGCTGGGGGGAGAGACAGAGAGAGTCAGGTTGGATGTCTGGGTGGAGGGGGTTCAGTCGCTGGGGGGGAGAGACAGAGAGAGTCAGGTTGGATGTCTGGGTGGAGGGGGTTCAGTCACTGGGGGGAGAGACAGAGAGACAGAGAGACAGAGAGACAGAGAGACAGAGAGACAGAGAGAGTCACGTTGGATGGCTGGGTGGAGGGGGTTCAGTCGCTGGGGGAGAGACAGAGAGACAGAGAGAGTCAGGTTGGATGTCTGGGTGGAGGGGGTTCAGTCGCTGGGGGAGAGACAGAGAGAGTCAGGTTGGATGGCTGTGCGAGCCCACAGGTCAAGGCTTGTCACACCTGAGATCAGATTCTATAAATGTCTTCTACATCCTGAAAGTTTTCTGAAAAAGCTATGTTTCTATGTCAGTCGTTCTTCGATTTTCAAAAATAGCAGACCTACAAGCTCATAGCGCGCCACCGAGTGGCGCGCTATGAGCTTGTAGATCTGCTATTTTTCACTAGCTAAAGCATAACATAATGCTAACACCAAAAGGGGTTCCCGCCCCAAAATGGGTTAAGAATTACATTGCAGATGGCTGTTAACCCATTTAGACCGTACGCATGCAAAGGGCCCCTCCCCTTTTTTTGGAGACCTCCCTCTGGAAGCCTTATGGATAAACTGAGGGTTTAAACACCTGCAGTAACATGTATCATATGGTGGTTTAGGACAGGGGTTTTCAACAGGTCGTCCGTGGAGGTATTGCATGTGGTCCCTGACCTGACCATGCATTTAGTAAAGTAGGATTTGTAGATTTGTAGACTCACGCGGAGGCTGAAGCTCAGGGGCCCCCCTAGCTCAGAGGCCCCTGGGCCCAACAGGCCCGTTGGATAATCCTCCCCTGACCGTACAACGTGTGGGAACGTCATAACTAATCCAACCGACGGGTTGCTAGGATGTGTACACACGTCCTAGAGCATTTTCATTGATATCAAACGAGAGAAAACAATATATATATATATATATATATATATATATATTTTTTTTTAGTTGGCCTCTCCTTCTGCACCATACACCAAACCATTCACTTCCCTGTTTACCGTTCACAAAGAAAGGCTCGGCGCGCGTAATCTAAGGAGCTCTGTGGTTTTGACCAGATGGATATGCTCTTCATTTCTGACTTCAACATGCCTCTCGTTCAAAATATGAAGCGAGCGATCATCAGCGACTTATATCGTAATCTTAGCGAGGTAAGCAAGCTAAAATATGTCTCCCGGTTTTTGTCCGGAACGGAAGGGGGGGGGGGGGGAGGGGGAGAAACATATTTTACAGAATAAAAGCGGCCATATATTCCCGGCACCCCGAGCTTCTATTTTGAAAGAAATCCCGGCGCTGATTGTGTTAATGGAAGTGAGGTCGCACAAGTCGTAGTCACGATGCAAAAAAATAAATTAAGATGACCAACGTTTCGTCACAAAATGCCTTCTTCAGGGTGTGAAGAAGGCATTTTGAGAATTCATTTTGTGACAAAACGTTGGTCATCTTAGTTTTTTGCACCGTGACTACGAGTTGTGCGACCTCTCCTTTTTCCAAGTGTATCTCCCGTGGTCAGCACCTCCCCACTATTGGTGTGCGCTCCTTTGTCTTTGTTTGTTAATGGAAGTGGACATTTTCTGGACATTTGCTAATGGCTGTGTTAATGGAAGTGGACATTTTCTGATTGGTGTGCTAATGGAGGTAGACATTTTCCACTTCCATTGGCACACCAATCAGAAAATGTAGGCGCGATGGTGAGTAAAAACAGATTGATTGATTGAATTGATTGAAATATGTATTAACAGTTTGCAGAATTACAGTACATTTCAAGCACAACTCAATACAAAGACTGTTAACTGTGAGTGGACGACCCAATAAAGCATTACACTTGTTTACAAGAGGATCCACCTTGTTCAATTAATCAAAACATTTAGAGATGTACAAATAGACACTTCTATATAGCCAAAAAAATTAAACAGAACAGGAATTCATCATAAAGGAGGTAAAAATGGAAAAGAAACATATACAGTGAGGGGGAAAACAAAGGGGTGGGGGGGATTCAGATTTTACGGGGGCCAGTTTCGAATTGTAGACGTCCGTAGGTGTCCTTTGAGAGCGGTTTTGAAGGAGTCAAGGGATTCACATGTCTTAATGAAGGTTGGTAGGGCGTTCCACATTTTGGTGGCATAGGAGCGAAAATAATTTAGTCCTTTGTTTGAGCCGAATCTGGGTTGTACATGGTTCGTTGCACTCCCTCTGGTGTTGTGGGTGTGGACTTCGTTAACATTAAGGAAGTATTTAGACAGGTACATGGGTATCAAATCTTGTGGACCAGACCCATTGCAAGATGCTGTACTCTGTCGTCGACCCTAAGCCATTCCAGCTTGTCATAGTGGGCAGGGGTGAGGTGGGTTCGGGGGCTGAGGCCAAGTAGGAACCTGACCAGTTTGTTTTGGGAGGTCTGGAGCCTTGTTTTAAGGGCCTTTGAGGTGCTGTGGTACCAAGAGGTGCATGCATAGTCAAAGAAACCTTGTACGAGGGCTCCTGTTAAGGTCTTCAAGGTGTTTTTGTTGACCAGTGAGGAGATCCTGTAAAGGAATCTTGTTCTTTGATTGACTTTTTTGATTACGTTGGTGGCCATTTTATCACCGGAAAGATTAGCCTCCAGGATGGAACCTAGGTAGGTAATTTCATCTTTTCGTGTGATAATATTGTCACCCACTCTAACCAAGAAGCCATCTGCCTTGCTGAGATTACTATTTGATCCGAAGAGAATGGATTCAGTTTTTCCCAGGTGTAAGGATAGTTTGTTATCAGCGAGCCAGGTGCAGATTCTACCGAGTTCAGAGCTGAGGGTCTTTTCAACCTGCAGTTTGTTCCTGTCCGAGACTAGCAGTGCTGAGTCATCTGCGAACAGGAACAAGTTGCAGTCACAAGCTGATGTCATGTCGTTTACATATAGGAACAGTAAAGGCCCTACTATGCTTCCAGTAAAGGCCCTAGTATGCTTCCTTGTGGAAGGAAGGAAGCATACTCCCCCCCCCCCCCCCCCCCCCCCCCTCACTGGGGGGGGGGGGAAGCAGGGGTCTGCACATCTAAATGGCTGTCTAAATTATAAAGTAATCCTCCAACGTTACTTTAGAGTGCATTGAACACGGAAAATATAATACATATATACGTCTAGAGCAGTGTTTTTCAACCAGTGGTCCGGGAGCGGGGACCACCACCATCCGGGGTTCCTTGAGGAGGTTCCAGGTGGTCCCAACCAAATGGACCCTTACAGGTCCATTTGGTTTCATTTTTACTCTCTCAAGAGTTAGATTATTGTTAAACATCTGCATTGTACAAGAAGTCTACTCTCCTAATGGTCGTACCAACATCAATACAGCATGAAATTGCTTATACAATTCTATCCAACAATAACAAACGTTTTGGGTCTGAGAGGCTAAATGTCATCAAATGGTGGCCTGTGGCTCAAATGCCCACTAAATAATGGGCATTGGTATGAAAAAGGTTCAAAACCACTCATCCAGAGGACAGAAACCAGCCCCACCCTCCCAACATTTGACCTGCGTGGCAAACATCAACAAAAGAACCACAAATGACTCATGTTCAAATCTGTAACCAATGTACCAATTAAAAGAAGTGAAATTAAACCCTGTGTTGGCTTTCAAACATAAAATGCTTGTAGGAAACTGTAAAGTGCACCCGTGCACGCACACACACGTACACATGTACGCACGCACGCACGCATGCACAACAATCAGCAAACCTTAAACCAGCAAGTCCATTCTGATGAGTAATATGTTAAAACAGTTTCCAGGGTAGGCCTAATACACTGTAGTTCCAATGCCTCTTCAATGGATGCATGCATTTCTGGGCCTTTCTGGCTTAGGAGCTCTCAGCCTCTCACCCCACTGAATGACTGTCCTCCAACAGAACTGGCCTGACCAGACTGGTCATCTGCAGGACCAAGAAGCGGTGTCAGGTCACCTTCCATATCAGATCCTCCTGTTGTGTTGGACTCTCTTCTTCTTTTATGGTTTCATGGTGGGTTGCTACCATTGCTTTTAGGTGCATACCGCCACCTACTGTTCCTTCTTCTTTTAGTGTTTCATGGTGGGTTGCTACCATTGCTTTTAGGTGCATACCGCCACCTACTGTTCCTGTGTAGAAGCTTTCTGCTTCTACTGGCCACTATAGCCTATATAGACCAATTATTTGTTTACAAACATTGGGACTGGGCGCACGTGACTGTTTCATGTAATCAATTCCCAACAGATCTCCAAACCTGTTGTTTTAGGGAGCGCTGGTTTCAGTCCATTCAACCTCCTCTTGTGAGTTGGCTAGTGAGATGCAATTCAATTTCAATTCAATTCAATTCAAAGGGCTTTATTGGCATGAGAAAACATACGTTTACATTGCCAAAGCAAAAAGCACAATACAACAATACAGCAATACAATCAAAACAAAAAATATGTACATTTGAACGTCAGAATCTTCAATAGATCAATTTCTATATTGTACCAAGATCACTGGATGCAGATATAGTGCAGGAATATACACAATGATTAGTCTTTAGGGTGGTTGTGTTCCGTTTGATATCCTTCTCCTATCACAGCAACTCACAAATCTTGCTGCTGTGTTTGCACATTGTTGTACTTCGCCCAGCAGATATGGGAGTTTTTTGTCATTGCTCATGTTTTCAAAATCTCTGTGTGTGATGCACCCTAGGAGACATTTATACTTCAAAGCGCACAGCTGAGCTCACATCGCATCACAGATGCACACACAACAGAAACCAAGGATTATATATTTCAAGGGCGAGAGATCACAATAATCATTCTTCATTCTTCCTAATAATTCTTCCTCCACACTGGGAGAAAAACAGCATCTGAAAGTTTGATGGGGCATTTTTTACACGTGAGTGCAGTTAGAACTTTTCCATTGCATCTTATGAGAGGTGGTGTTCTTCTGCAGCCCTTATGCGCGCGCATGCTGTTTCTTATCAGTGTGACGTCGTCTCTTAAGGCGTCTATACCTTCAACAAAATGATGGAGTGCCTGCTGGCTTAGTGGACCAGGCGCATGCCACATAGGCTCTGGCCTGACAGTGTGTCGGGTGTTCAAGTCCTGTTCATGACAACCTTTGCTGCATGTCTCTCCCCTTATCTCTTCACAGTCCATCTCCACTTGTATCTATCAATAAAGGCAGAAAAGCCATAAACTAATCTTCTAAAAAAAAAAGAGCTACAAAATAATGTTCACTGATCGTTTTATTGTGAGTCGTGGGGTGAAACAAATGCACTCCTGGGTGCTCTGCAAGACTTCTCATGCGTATCACCATACAGTACACATACAGTATATGACCATTCATGACTTCCAGGGAGATTCAGATTTCCAGGCCGGTACAAACTGCGGTACATAGCAGTAACACTGTGCATATGTCCACAGTAACATGTGGAGCAGAACACTGTGCACAGAATATGTCCATTCCATCATGCATTCACAAAGATGTCCCCGCCGGGCCTGCAATCATACTGTATATATACTGTATATATATGCCACACATGAAATATTGAACATACTAGCAGTAGATACAGAATCTACAGTATGTTTGGTGAAAGGTGCTGTAGGCCTATGAGGCTACATAGTATTATATACAGTATATATACAGTAAGGTGCTGTAGGCCTATGAGGCTACATAGTATTATATACAGTATATATACAGTAAGGTGCTGTAGGCCTATGAGGCTACATAGTATCAAGACCAGTATCACCAGGAAAAAAAGAATAGCTTCTTCTAGACCTTGAAATGTGATCTTTGTACTAGTGATCTGTAAGATTACTCATGAACTCTGCACTATTAAACTGAACTGTGACACGTGAACTGTAGGCCTATCTTTGTTCTTAATGCTGGTTTCTTAATGCTGCTGCTGCTTTTAATCCATGCAGCGTTTTTAGTGGGCACGTGCAATCTTACTGGTTACGTGCAATTGTTTTATTTCACTATAGGCATTATGTACGTTTTTTACGTGTTTTTTTAATGACGTCTAGTTGTATTTTATTTATTTTTCTTGACCAGGACCTGCGGGTGGTAAAACATTTCGTTCTGTACTTGTATGGAATGACAATAATAATAATACTCCTTGAACCTTGAACCTCTGCCCCTTCCATTGAACAGGGTCCAGTTTCACCGCCGTAAACATGCTCTCTAATACCCAGATGACTGGGAATAATCAGGTCATGGCAATCATTTGATTGAAGGGTTTACAGGGATTAAAGGAAAAAATAAATATCACGACTGAGAGTTTTTGTCAGGCCGAGTCCTATTCTGCGATTTGTGAAACAAAGCCCCAGAACACTATAGCGCTCTGTTTCCCAAACAATTAGCATAATATGTACAATGATGTTGTTTTGGTATATTGTCGTCCTAAACCTGTTGTTCCTGCAGTCCTACGTACAGCCATCCAGTTGAAGAAATCACAGATTGTGGCTTTAACCTTTTGCTTCTATGAAATATCCTAAACCAGATTTAAGGAAGATGTTTCTGAAAATGTATTCTATTGCTAGTTTGACCATTTCAAATAAAATATCTACTATTAGAGTAGGGCTTGACTTCACCAATGTTAAAGGTACAAGCCAGGAGAAGGACATGTTGGCCTCTATGCTATGGTATCCAAATGACTGAAATCAGTCATGGTGACTATATTTTTGTAAAATTAAAGGGGGTGTAAGTGATATTTATTTTCTTACAATAACTGTTATATAGCTCTATATTATGATAGCTAGCATTGCCAGAACAGCCATCTGTCTCTACAGCTCTTTAGTAAACACTAACAGACAATACATTCTCTCTACATTGTCTCTACAGCTCTTTAGTAAACACTAACAGACAATACATGTTCAGGTTGAATACTAATTTTATCCATAGAGGATAAACACAATTGGAACTGGAACACTCTAAAATTGAAATTGATCAATTATCTTTATTGGATGAAATTGGTCACGTGAAAATGTATTTTCTGTTTAGTAAAGAGCTGGAGAGACCCCTGTAACCCTGTTACTGAACAAAAACTCTCTATACCAATGATTTATTTTTCTTATTTACTTTTAAATTAAAAACAAAATGTTTTTCAACTAACAAAAATATCACTTACAGCAGGTCCTGGATAGACAGTAAGTCGAAGCGTCGGGGAGACATGTGACATATTGAGCTGAAGAACAGGAGACATGTGAATACATATTGAGCTGAAGAACAACAATGACATTGTTGTTCTCAATCCAGACAATATTATTATCACTGTTTTGCATATTGCATTTCCCTGTCAGTTGAACAGGTTTGAGGAAGATACATGTCCAGACCAGCTACAGGCTCTATCTGCCCATGCATGAAACAATCTGTCATGGATACTATCCTGTAGATCAGGGGTGCCCACACTTTTTTGAAAATGACTGATGCAACAAGATCTACCCACTAAAAATATTATCAGATCGCATTGCTGAAATTTGTTTACCTGGGTTGGCTACAGTAAGACATAAGACAAACACACTTGGAATGGGAAATAGAAGGAAAATGGAATTGATAGGGTTTTTCTTTCTACCGACAGTGTGTACTGTAATATTTTGTATGTGGAAAGTGAGTAAACTACCTCGACGCACCCAAGGTCTCCTGTCTTGCTGTTTCCTTACTCCACAGTATATAACTTTGTAATGCTACTGACGTTTGTGCACAACAATCTTGAAAACAAAGTAATACATTGTGGGTTTGAGCTGACAGGCCCTTCTAAATGTCAATCAAGTCACAACATTTTAATTAAATATATATATTTTTAGGGGCATGTAATGTGATCTACCTGCACAGCACTTGTGATCTACTGGTAGATCGCGATCTACCTTTTGGGCACCCCTGCTGTAGATGTATTGTACTGCAAGTATATTTGTGAAAAAGGCCTGAATAAAACATAACATGCACGTGGTCATATTTTATTTTTTCAATTTTGATTCATGTCAATCAAAATGCTAACAATCAATAACAAGAAATGTTTTATTGCATTGTTTTTTATTTTTTTTAATCTTGCGCTGCTTTCTTGTTGAAGAAGGCATTTATCATATTATGCTCTTATCCAGAGTGACTTACGAGTGTGAGATCAGAGTGAGCACAGTAAGGCCTGACTCACACCTTCGCAACAGATTGATGTATAGCTGATGCATGAGACTTATTGACTGCTCACAATGTATTTCCAATGGGAGTCACATGGTTTGACACAACATTTGTGTTGTATGAGGGGGTGGGGGGGCAGTCGAAACACAGCCGAAAGCCGTACAACACAAATGTTGTGTCAAACCATGTGACTTCCATTGGAAATGCATTGTGAGCTTGCATCAGTAAACAAGTCTCATGCATCTAGCATCCAACAATGTTGTATGCTAGATGCGAAGGTGTGAGTCAGGCCTAAGCCTGAGCTATCAAACATCAAGGTAAATAAACACATAAGTGTGCAGCAAGAACTACTTCAAAGACAATAGGATACCAGGTAATCAATGCACCTCATGTCTAAACAACACATAGCCTACACAGATGGAGGCAGAGTGGAATGGGGGAGTTTTAAACAACACGTAGCCTACACAGATGGAGGCAGAGTGGAATGGGGGAGTCTAAACAACACGTAGCCTACACAGATGGAGGCAGAGTGGAATGGGGGAGTCTAAACAACACGTAGCCTACACAGATGGAGGCAGAGTGGAATGGGGGAGTCTAAACAACACATAGCCTACACAGATGGAGGCAGAGTGGAATGGGGGAGTCTAAACAACACATAGCCTACACAGATGGAGGCAGAGTGGAATGGGGGAGTCTAAACAACACATAGCCTACACAGATGGAGGCAGAGTGGAATGGGGGAGTCTAAACAACACATAGCCTACACAGATGGAGGCAGAGTGGAATGGGGAGTCTAAACAACACGTAGCCTACACAGATGGAGGCAGAGTGGAATGGGGGAGTCTAAACAACACATAGCCTACACAGATGGAGGCAGAGTGGAATGGGGGAGTCTAAACAACACATAGCCTTCACAGATGGAGGCAGAGTGGAATGGGGAGTCTAAACAACACGTAGCCTACACAGATGGAGGCAGAGTGGAATGGGGAGTCTAAACAACACATAGCCTACACAGATGGAGGCAGAGTGGAATGGGGAGTCTAAACAACACGTAGCCTACACAGATGGAGGCAGAGTGGAATGGGGGAGTCTAAACAACACGTAGCCTACACAGATGGAGGCAGAGTGGAATGGGGGAGTTTTAAACAACACGTAGCCTACACAGATGGAGGAAGAGTGGAATGGGGGAGTTTTAAACAACACGTAGCCTACACAGATGGAGGCAGAGTGGAATGGGGGAGTCTAAACAACACGTAGCCTACACAGATGGAGGCAGAGTGGAATGGGGGAGTTTTAAACAACACGTAGCCTACACAGATGGAGGCAGAGTGGAATGGGGGAGTCTAAACAACACGTAGCCTACACAGATGGAGGCAGAGTGGAATGGGGGAGTCTAAACAACACATAGCCTACACAGATGGAGGCAGAGTGGAATGGGGGAGTCTAAAGAACACGTAGCCTACACAGATGGAGGCAGAGTGGAATGGGGGAGTTTTAAACAACACGTAGCCTACACAGATGGAGGCAGAGTGGAATGGGGGAGTCTAAACAACACGTAGCCTACACAGATGGAGGCAGAGTGGAATGGGGGAGTCTAAACAACACATAGCCTACACAGATGGAGGCAGAGTGGAATGGGGGAGTCTAAAGAACACGTAGCCTACACAGATGGAGGCAGAGTGGAATGGGGGAGTTTGCAATGGCTGAAACAAATGAGAATGAATTGTGTGCACTGTTTTGGGTCCAACAGTCTCATGGCTTGGGGACAGAAAGTGTCCCTTGGCCTGCTGCGGTCGAGAAATCAATTCCGTAACCGTTTGCCAGACACGTCTTCTGGGTCTTCACTCTCTAGTTCTCTGAATGTGGAGGTCCTGCATGGTTGGCAGAAACACCTTGATCATTCAGAAAATGAAATCCTGCACAGTGCACACGCTGGATCACCTCTGCATTGAATTAATTAAATTATTATAGACATTTTGATCACACAGGACCCCTGATGTGTAGCTGAAACGTCTGCTTTAACGTGGATGTAGCTACTTTTGGGGGATTTGGATTCCCTGCCCTACAGAACATCAAATGCCATTGACAATGAATGGACCATTTTGAGTGTCACAAACACTGTGTAACACAAACATTGATGACGAAGGTGAGGACTCAAATTGTGATAGGCCGGAATGAGATGATGTTGTATGATGATGTACGATAATAAGAGCAGCCCTCACTTCACATGGGGGTGATTATTTCTAACATACAGACAAAGTAACGGAATGGGAGGAACACCGAACCCTCCTCCATGGCAGAGGTAACTAACAAACAACCAGGAGTTATTATAATGCCATGCTGTACATTTGTACAGGCAGGGTAATACGAATGCAGGGCATGCATCCCTGAAACATTCATGTACAATCCTCAAACATTAGAAATTCCTTCTCTACTATCAACAAGTCTCATTAGCATGGATTTATAGTCTAGTGTTGCATGGGGATAGTTCTTAAAACACTCATTAGACATTATTCAGTATTTGGGATACAGCCGTCATTTTACTCGGCAACAATAAATGTATGATCCATCGCAGGATGGAAAACTCACCGAAAAATTAATGATGTATTTATTGATTTTCCTTTTTTCACACAAATGACAATACAATACAGATACAAATGTGCAAAAAACAATGAACATTACAAGACAATTACTCATACAAAGAAAACAACAACAACCAAAAACCAAAAAAGAACAACAACAACAGTACTACTCCTCTTCAGCTTCTTCCATTAAATGTGACAGATTATTGTTCTTAATATATCGTATAAAACGACCCCGCACCTCCTGAAACATTTCTTGTTTGTCTTTAAGAATGTATATAATCTTTTCCAAAGGTAAATAAAGACAATTCCCTGAACCACTGTGTAATTGTACTACTTGGTTTGTCTGGCCTCCGCCAGGACAATGCTATCACTCTCTTAGCTTGTAAAAGACATAAACATTATTACGCTTTATCTTGGCAGAGCAGGAAGAATTTGGGTTCTGGTACAATATTTATTGACAAAATCTTCTGTATTTCCTGCCCGACTTTCCCGACCATCAATTCTGGACAGGAGAAAATAGCAGATTTACAAGCTCATAACGCCTCTCATCCACATGACACCATTGTAGGCCTACAGTGTACATTTTAAGATGTAGTGCCGTGATATTTTTCCACCCTAAAACATGATCATCAGGTCTTATTGTTATATAAGGAGGTAAAAAAAAATCAAAAAAGTGTACAGTATTTGTTAAAATGTGGTTTGTATGTGGGCACGCCCACCAGTTCATTAAGTATGCCTGGTTTGCCTGGTGGGTGGTGATGGGTGGTGATCCACCTGAACTGAAGCCGCACCCACAGCTGTAGTTGTATGATAAAGGGGGAGGGGTCAGGGGAGGGGCTGATACTATATTACTGTTTATTTCATTGGCCCGTTTGACTGTCAAGGGTTCAGCCTCCAGGAAGAAAAATACAAAAATTGTGGCACTCCTTCTTTAAGTATGATTTGGTATAAAATCACTTTTTATCTCCCTTTTCTCCCAAAAATAGTCGTTACACCAATTCATTCCTGTTTTCTGTGTTGTCACTGCTGCTGCATCCTACTGATTCATCTGCTAGTGAGGAGCGCCCACTGAGAGAAGGTAGAGCCTTCATCCTACTCCCAACTGCTCCCACCCTGACAAAAGTGCCACCACAGCCCTTAGGAGTAAGTGCAGTGACTAATATCACGCTCCGCGCCCGGCTTCCCTACACCGAACACTGTGGTCGTATAGACACACGACAAAGCCGGATGCACCACGGTGGATTTGAACCCCCATACTCCCTGATGGTGGGTATAGCTACTTTACCACTGGATGCACCACGGTGGATTTGAACCCCCATACTCCCTGATGGTGGGTATAGCTACTTTACCACTGGATGCACCACGGTGGATTTGAACCCCCATACTCCCTGATGGTGGGTATAGCTACTTTACCACTGGATGCACCACGGTGGATTTGAACCCCCATACTCCCTGATGGTGGGTATAGCTACTTTACCACTGGATGCACCACGGTGGATTTGAACCCCCATACTCCCTGATGGTGGGTATAGCTACTTTACCACTGGATGCACCACGGTGGATTTGAACCCCCATACTCCCTGATGGTGGGTATAGCTACTTTACCACTGGATGCACCACGGTGGATTTGAACCCCCATACTCCCTGATGGTGGGTATAGCTACTTTACCACTGGATGCACCACGGTGGATTTGAACCCCCATACTCCCTGATGGTGGGTATAGCTACTTTACCACTGGATGCACCACGGTGGATTTGAACCCCCATACTCCCTGATGGTGGGTATAGCTACTTTACCACTGGATGCACCACGGTGGATTTGAACCCCCATACTCCCTGATGGTGGGTATAGCTACTTTACCACTGGATGCACCACGGTGGATTTGAACCCCCATACTCCCTGATGGTGGGTATAGCTACTTTACCACTGGATGCACCACGGTGGATTTGAACCCCCATACTCCCTGATGGTGGGTATAGCTACTTTACCACTGGATGCACCACGGTGGATTTGAACCCCCATACTCCCTGATGGTGGGTATAGCTACTTTACCACTGGATGCACCACGGTGGATTTGAACCCCCATACTCCCTGATGGTGGGTATAGCTACTTTACCACTGGATGCACCACGGTGGATTTGAACCCCCATACTCCCTGATGGTGGGTATAGCTACTTTACCACTGGATGCACCAC